>NC_142946.1:45768605-45783605 GCF_046866305.1 Octopus bimaculoides
AGAGAAAGAAAGAGAGAAAGAAATAGAGAAAGAGAGAGAGAGAAAGAGAGAGTTAGGAAGAGGTAGAAAGACAAATGGAGAGAAATACTGATAGAGAATACAGAGAGAGAGGGAGAGATAGAGAGAGAAAGAAAGTAAGAGGGGGGGGGGGGGGACAAAGGAAGCAATAGAGAAAAAAGAAAGAAGGAAGGACGGAAGGAAGGAAGGGAAAAGAAAAAATGAAGGAAGAAGGAAAAAGAAAAAAAAAGATGAAGGAAGAAAAAGGAAGGAAGGAAGGAAAGGTAGGAAAGAAGGAAAAAAGGAAGGAAGATAAAAGAAAGAAATGAAGGAAGGAAGGAAGGAAAGAGAGAAAGAAAGAAAGAAACAGGCGCAGGAGTGGCTGTGTGGTAAGTAGCTTGCTTACCAACCACATGGTTCCGGGTTCAGTCCCACTGCGTGGCACCTTGGGCAAATGTCTTCTACTATAGCCTCGGGCCGACCAAAGCCTTGTGAGTGGATTTGGTAGACGGAAACACACACACACACACACACACACACATACACATACATGACAGGCTTCTTTCAGTTTCCGTCTACCAAATCCACTCACAAGGCTTTGGTCAGCTCGAGGCTATTGTAGAAGACACTTACCCGAGGGTGCCATGGCGTGGGACCGAACCTAGAACGATGTGGCTGGGAAGCAAGCATCTTTCCACCTTTCCACACATCCATGACTGCACCTGTAACACCCCCTGTAACTTAACAGTTCGACAAAAGAGTCCAATATAACAAGTACAGGGACCAATTTCATTCAATTAAACCACGTCAAAGACAGTGCTGCAGCTTGGCCACACTCTCGCGACTGAAGCAAGTGAAAGCTGGAAGCCGAAAGATAACACAGATCCGCACAGCTTTGCTCAATCTCTGGTTGTTTAGAAATAATGGGTTCCGTCCTCAGGAAGGAACTCAATCCTTAGAGCAGCCGAGTTCCATCTCTTTTTCTCCCATTTTTACTTTTAAGAATTCAAAGAACTTAATGGCTGTCGAAGAAATCATGGGCGCCAACTGCTTTACACGTTCCCATGGCACTTTCACAACTTCTAAAACAGACTGTTGTTGGTGTTGTTGTTGTTAAAGTTGTTGTCGTTCTTCTTTTTGCTCCTCTCTGCCTTCTTCTTTTTCTTCTTCTTCCTCTTCTCCTCCTCCTCCACTTCGTGTTTTTCTACATCTTTCCTCTTCTTCTTCTTCTTCTTCTCCTCCTCTCCTCCCCCTCCTTTTTCACTTCTTCCTCCTTTAATCATCGGGCAACCCTGATCATACAAACCTTTCCTCAAAACACGTTCCAGACTCGGCCATCCTGCCTCATTCCCCCCCCCACCTCTTTTATATAGAATCAGATCTCAAACTACATCACATTCAACACGTCCTTTACAACAATATTTAAACCAAAACAGATCCGACTGCTATTTCTAGCAGGTGAAGTTAACCACATAAAAGCTCTCTCCCCGTCTCCTCTACAGCAAATTGCTTCACTGCATAAGTATGTATACAAAACATCATCTATATATACAATTAATAAGATCTATCGTTAAAACTTAAACACTTGACTAATTGGCATAAGAGATGTAATTCATGCTGAAAAATGTATTAGAATATCATTAGAAACATAAAAGTATGAGCGCATCATTATACCAGTAATTTGCTGTACGAGCCGAGACTCGTGCGAATGTTTGTCTTGAAGTACGAGCGGAAATCCACAATACGAGCACACAAATCGTCCCATCTTTAAGATAATTCATTTAATAAAACCAGTTTACATATTTCTTTTGCATTCTCTTTTTTTTTTTGTAATTGTCATTTTACTTGTATCTACACCTTTAAAATTATTTTCGAGTGGTTTTTTGGGTGCTGGAACGGATTAATTATATTTTAGTTAATTTCAATGGGGAAAATTGATTTGTAAGACGAGTAAATCGTAAAACGTGTTGGCGGTTGCCTACAGACAAGCTCTGTCATGAAACGTATTAAACTCATACTGCGAGGTATCACTGTATGTATATGATATATATATATATATATATATATATATATATATGATATATCTCCTCGTCCGGTGTTCTTGTATGTGTTCATTGCTAAACATTAACGATTTCGAAATAAATTTAAGTTGAGAACAAAGACATTACGCACATCGTTAGCTTGTGAGCAGTGGAGCTAAAAAGGAGTCCACCGATTGTTTGTGGTCGTTAGGTACCCGTTGCTATGAAGTAACGGTGAACCACCAATTAATATCCGGTTATATAAATGACTGGCTATATTTTACGAACACACGGTAAAGTACAGACGACATGAAAACGTAATGCATAATTACTTAGACATAATAGATAATTAAATAAACGTACGTACATTATATATGCTCCACTCGTCTTTATTTCTTTTATAACTCTCTTTAAAATGCATATCTTCAAATGAAATTTTCTAATGATACGTTTTCGTGGAGGTAGTTTCCGCTTGTATTAATATAAATATATAAATATATATATATATATATATATATATATATATATACATATATATATATATATATATATATAAGCTTTTTAAGCTTTTTATGGTGGAGTTCTCAAGTATTCCACCACGGAAAACGTAGCTCTGAAATTTTCAAAAGTCAGCTTGGAAGGCAGGTAGTAATTTGAAACTCCGCAAAAGGAAAAAAAAATGTTTAGCCATAATCTACACCCTCGAAAGCGTACGTGTATAAAATTTCATTTAAAAATATGCATTTTAAAGGAAGTTATAATTTAACGAAGTTAGTGGGTGTGGTGTGTTAAAAAGTGAGACATTATTTGGTAAAGTTGAACATTAAAATGTTTGATGGCTTAAATAAGCTAGAAATTCTTAATTATGAGCGAAATTACTAACCATTTATTACTTTCAGCGTTAATGCCGACAGCATCGAAAAAGGACTGTCCAATTTGGTTTCCTCCTTGACCAATCTGCAAAAACACGCTGCACATATCCAAAGATTTAGGTTTAGGACAGAATTGGCGTCTTCGGAATATTCTTCACAAAGTCTTTTTATTCTCAGAAATCAAACTTCTGTAAATCTCCGTGAACTGAAAAGCAAAAGGATGTTGAGGCAGAAGACTGATGATGCTATTGTTCCACAGCAGGCATTTTTCTGATAGTTATGAGGAAACAAAGTCGACGACGTGGGACACACAAGAATCATGTTATTTAATTATCCCCTTATTTTTTTTAAGATAATAGTAACTTGCAAGATATTTCGTTTCTATTTCTAGCAGGTTGAGTAACCCTGTACAGGCCTCTGTTTATAGCCAGGTGTATTAACAACCAAACACTCCTTGGGTGGGACAGTAGACAGACAAGTGAATAGATCGTATATATATCGTGGTTGTTTGGTTCCAACTCAACACTAATTAGATACAGCTTTATTCAACAACGTTCCAGTTGTGTCCACCACCTCTTTATTATTATCTCTCTCTCTCTCTCTCTCTCCCTCTCTCTCTCTCCCTCTCTCTCTCTTTCTCTCACTCTCTTCAAAATCAATTACATTATTTAATGCAAGCCGCCTTTCAAAGGTGTAAATTACGGAAGATTTGGTTGCTATTCCTAACAGATCGATTTACCGCCCAAATATTCCTTTATTATTATCAGTTCTAAATTGGTAATACGAAATAAAACAATATTAACTTCGCACTATTTTAATTGTTGTTGTTATTATTTCTTTATTTACTAATTATTTACTAATTATTTTACCTGTATGTAATCCCGTACTGCAGCGCCCTGTACCGATCCAAAAGCTTTTTATCGACCTTCAGTGGTTAATCAAGGAAACATTGCTATTAAGCTCGCTTTGTGTTAGTTCGTTGTTCTTTTATATTTACAATGATCGTTATAATTATTGTGGTTTTATAAATTATTATTCTTGAGTAGATCGAAAGTGTATTGTTTGTTGTTGATATGACAACGTTGTTAAGGTAGAGGAGGAGGAGGAGGAGGAGAAGGAGGTGCTGGTGCTCGCAGGGCTTACGCGACACTCAGCAACTGTTACACGCCCGACCAGGAGCAGTGCCGTCTCAAGACATGGGCAAACTAAACGGATGCTCGGGTGCCTCACAGACCTAGGGGCCCAGTCCTGATCTGATCTTCCTCAAACGAAAACATAAACGGTATTGTGACGCAATGAGTCACACACACACTCACATAGATAGATAGATAGATAGATAGATAGATGTTGTTGTTAGCACTCCGTCGGTTACACCGACGAGGGTTCCAGTTGATCCAATCAACGGAACAGCCTGCTCGTGAAATTAACGTGCAAGTGGCTGAGCACTCCACAGATGCGTGTACCCTTAACGTAGTTCTCAGGTACACGCATGATGATGATACAGTAATCCCAGGCCATATCGCGGTTTATCATTTAAGCTTACATTGATTTCTCTGTGGTGTTGTTTTGCATTTATAATAAAATAAATATATACAAATTATAAAAATAATTTTAAAAAATATACTGTACAGTACTGTTTCTACTTCGCAGATTTTCACCTATTGCAGGGGGTTTTGGAATGTAACACTTGCGATAATCAAGGGATTTCTGTACCAGTAATTATTTGGACTGTGGGCTTATGTTTAGTAGTGTGCTGATCAAAGCACTTTCCCTGTTTAGGCTACCTGATGTCATCCATGGTTATGATATAAGTGTCACTGGATCTATGTCAGGAATTCCACAGTGTTGGTTGAGTTTATCATGAATAAGGGAAACAGAAAATGGAGTTAGCAAGAATCTTTATTCAACACAGCGATTGTGTCAACCCATCCTGCATCTGTTACTTACAGGTGCGATATAGTGCATCTAGTTGTGTTGCATCCATCAGTGGAGGCTGCATCTCATCAGGTATCTCATTTTAAATAAAATACCTCACTAAATATACTGAGTTTCACTTGGCATGTTGTGGTCTGCCATAGGTTGTTGACTTGGCACTTGTGCCAGTGGCATGTGAACAAAACATTGGACTGACTCCTGTGCAGGTGGCACGTAAAAAAACGCCATTTGAGCGTGGTCGTTGCCAGTGCCACCAGACTGGCCCTCGTGCCGGTGGTACATAAAAAGCACCCACCCACTACACTCTCTGAGTGGTTGGAGTTAGGAAGGGCATCCAGCTGTAGAAACTCTGCAAGATCAGATTGGAGCCTGGTGTAGCCATGTGGTTCACCAGTCCCCAGTCAAATCATCCAACCCATGCTAGCATGGAAAGCGGACGTTAAATGATGATGATGATGATGATATATATATATATATATATATATATATATATATATGTGTGTGTGTGTGTGTAAACATTATATGTGTGTGTGTGGTACTATTAAGTTAGAGATGGCCTGGATTAAAGTTTGGTCGAAACATATATAAGTTTTATATATATATATATATATATATATATATATATATATATATATATATATATATATATACATGTGTATATATATATGTGTGTGTGTGTGTGTGTGTATATATATATATTTATATATATATATATGACAGGCTTCTTTCAGTTTCCGTCAGCCAAATTCATTCACAAGGCTTCAGTCGGTATGTGAGCTATAGTAAAAGACACTTACCCACAGTGCCATGCAGTGGGACTGAACTCAAGACCACACGGTTGGGAAGCAAGTTCCTTAACCACACAGCCATACCTGCACCTATGTATTATCAAAAATTCCTGAAGGAGATTTTTATCTTCTAAAGTATAGAATTGCCATAATTTGCAACAGTATTTTACAAAAGAGGCAAGAAAGTATCAATTATTTATTGCAAATCAATTTTCCGCATTTATAAACTTAACGAACTGCCTATAATAAATAGCCGATAGAGTTATCGGAGTTGTATGTCTTTAAATTGCAGTTGCTGTTGAATATTATCACTTTATTGAACTTTGTATGGATGTTTCATATTAGTCAAACATACGATGGAATTGCATACTGGAGAGGAAATAATTAGACCAGTACACCTAATTATGAGCCAATAATTGCTATAGATTTCAAACATAATCGATTGGAAAATATCCAGATAAATAATATAAGACAGGAAAAACATAGGAATTACTTTACGTTATTTAGAAGAAGAAAGATGAGATGAAAAACGAAATTATATTTGCAATAAAAATAGGAAAGTAGAAATATTGTTAGAATAGATAAAAAAATAAATAAATAAAAGAAGAATTATAATTATTATTTGGTATGAATACTTATTTTTTAAGAGAATAAATACGGAGACAAATATATATATATTTATTATTCAATATAAATATTTATCGGGAGTTAGCGTATGTGTTTATAACAATACAAGGCACCAACTGTCATCGTCATCATCATCACTGTCATCGTCACCATCATCACTGTCGTCGTTACCACCCACTGTCGTTGTCGTCATCATCATAATCATCATAATCACCATCACCACCACCACCATCATCATCATCATCACCACCACCACCACCATCATGATCCTCATCACCACCACCATCATCAACACCACCACCACCACCACCATCATCATCATCACCACCACCACCATCATCAACACCACCATCACCACCACCACCACCATCATCATCACTATGACCATCATCATCATCACCACCACCACCACCACCACAACTATCGGTGGTACTGTTATTTATGACATTGTTTGTGCGTTTGTACTGGTTTTAGCTTTAGGGTTTTAGGGTTAGGGTTCGGGCTTTAGAGTTAGGGTTAGGGTTAGGGTTTGGCAAAAATACTCATAACCCTAACCCTAAAACCCTAGTACCGCCGATAGTTGTTGTTGATAAACAACGGCACTAATTTTATTCAAGGGAAAAGATCCCATGACACCACTAGAACATGTTGTTTACATTCCACAGCAGGAATTGTTTTCACCTCAATAGACGTCAGTGATAGGTTGAAATTACCAAATTACGACAACTTTTAACATGAAATAACTTCGAATATAAAAATTTTTCTCTGTTCTATAACACAAAATATACAAGTATACGAACTTTTAAAGTGTTTCAGTAGAAATCACACTAAATAAAAAGTGGCGCCCGCCAAATCAGAAAGATCCCAAATCAATATTCAATTTTTCACCCTTATTATTTAAATTTAAATATATATATATATATATATATATATATTGAACTTGGCCGTTGCCAGTACCACCTGATTGGCCCTCGTGCGGGTGACACGTAAAAGCACCCACTACACTCTCTGAGTGGTTGGCGTTAGGAAGGGCATCCAGCTGTAGAAACTCTGCCAAATCAGATTGGAGCCTGGTGTAGCCATCTGGTTTCATCAGTCCTCAGTCAAACCGTCCAACCCATGCTAGCATGGAAAGCGGACGTTAAAGGATGATGATATATATATATATATGTACGCATTAAGGAACGCATGCAGGCAGACACTTCAATGAAGAAACATCTACAGAAGTTGCACAGAGGGAGGAATTTCGATTATCCCCATAGATATATATAATTATATATATATATATATAATAATAATAATAATAATAATAATAATCGATTAAGGAAACAGAAGATGGATTTGGTATTAGTCTTTATTCCATACAACGATATATATAAATATACAGGTATGTTGACATAAAGAGGTAAAATAAAACTTAAAATATGAATGTATGTATATTTTTATTAATATTTAGCAGAAGTAACAGAATGGCTCAGAGAGTTTGACCCTCTGTTACTTCTGCAAAATATCAATAAAAATATATGAAACAGCTGTAGTGAACTTTAGCCCATCTGTGTTATTACTAATATAGATGATATATAGGAAAACAATATATTCCCGAGCGTCAAACTAATACATCCTTTTGTTGTTTACACCACCTGTCCTCGTTTGTTGTTGTTTGTTTTCGTACATTCTCCCATATATATATGTACATTTATATAAGTGCATATGTGTGTGTATGTGTGTGTGTGTGTATGAAGGGCTTCTTCCAGTTTCTGTCTGCTTATTTACAATTTTGCTTTAATAGAAAGTCAATTTAGGAAGTCTTGATTCTAGAGATTATCTCCCCTTCCTAACTGGAAGGGGAGATAATTGTCAGTTGATAATTATGTTGCATTCTCTAGAGGTGGAGATAATTTTAATAAATCAAGAATTTATATATTGTACAGTATTTAGCACACATGTATTTGCCTAGCTTTTCAAATGCATGCCACTGACCACTTTGAGTTATCTCCCTTTGCTCGTTTCTTGTTTTTTTTTTTATAGTGTAGAGATATCTTAGGTCTTAGTTTCCCAGGTAATATTTCGTGAAAGTCATGAGATCAAGTATAACAATCAAAGCGAAAGGTGCAACTAATGTAACCACCCCGACATACCCTATGGCCTGAGCTGAAACCCTGTGGTCAGGAGCGCTTATCTTCTTCCTTTTATACTTAGACAATGATTTCGGATCAACTGTCAGTTCTTTAATTAATTGTCTAATCTTGGCTTCCTTTGACAGTGATGAAGAATTCATCAAACGACAGACACACGAACTGTTTTCCATGGAGGGAGCGCCATTCTCGATAACCTGTATCCATGGAATACACAGTTTGCTACTAGAAACCAATTCTTGGGTGGAAGACACAGGGGTATGGGAGAATGATTCTGAAATCCTATTTGTCGAAAGTACATAAGCAGAACTTAGTATCCCTCCTAGTCTTGTTGTTGTTTGCTCCACTTGAAAGGATCCTAATGGGTTGGTGGAAGTTTCTGTGGTAAATAGCAGAGGTCTTGAAGTTTGAGACATATCCGGTTCAGATGTTATTTGCATGTCTTGTGATGCTGTTAAGGAGATAACAGGGTTGTGTGCGAATGATCTTTTCAGTTCTTCTGATGCAGTCAGTGTTTGATGTTCATTCATTGATGGTGACGGATGTAGTTCGGTTGACGGATGTAGTATGGCTTGTGATTTTTGTCCCGAGGACTCAATCAAAGTTCTAGACGTTTGGTAAAAATAGGTGGGAGATGTTTGTACCATTCGTAATCCCAAAGAACTGGTCAATTCTATTGTTCTGCTGGTCATAACTGAAGAACTAGAGGATCTCAAAACAGACGCACATTCTAGATCTAAATAGAAAAATATAATTTAGAAAATATAATTTATGAAATATAATTATGAAATACAATTATGAAATATAATATAATAATGCCAGTGCCCTCTGACTGGCTCCCTTGCCAGTGGCACATAAAAAGCACCATACAAATGTGATCGATATGCCAGGCCAGCCTGAATGGCTCCTGTACCAGTGGCATGTAAAAAGCACCCACTATACTCTTGGAGTGGTTGGCGTTAGGAAGAGCATCCAGCTGTAGAAACATTGCCAGATCAGATTGGAGCCTGGTGCAGCCGCTGGCTTTCCAGACCTCAGTCAAACCGTCCAACCCATGCCAGCATGGAAAACGGATGTTAAACGATAATGATGATGATGATGATGATGATGATGATGATGATGATGATGACAATTAAAATTTCAAAATTTCCAGTCAATATTTTTTCTGCATATTGATAATTTGGGTGATTCAAAGTTTAACTGGTACTCAAACATAACAAATTGTTCTTAAATAAAACATCAATGTAATGTTTGAATTTAAATATGAAACATAAAAAAGCAGGTGGATTTAATATCACAAAAGCAGAGATGGTCTAAGGTGAGTCAATAACAAACAGATTGATACATGAAATCTCATTAGGACATAGTGAAAATCTTACCGCTTGCATTCCAAGAATAGCTCTCAGGAAACCAATTATTGAACTGAAATCTACATATTCCGTTTGTAATCAGATTTGTAAGAATCATCTAAAACGAAAGAAAGACACAAATGAAATACTTTCTCTTTCATCTGCATATTATTTGTGAAATTAAATATATCTATTAATTTTACAAAATGGTATGTATGTATGTATGTATGTTTGTATCTACTTATGTATGCATGTATGTATGCATTCATGTATGTTATTCTTTAGTTCTATTTCAAAATTTCTTGTCCATAGTGAAAGAGCTGGTTTCTAATCTAGATCCAAGGCTCCTTTGTTGAAATTTCAAAAACATTAACTAGGTGCTTTTATGCGCCACTGACACGGGTGCCAGTTACATGACACTAGCATTAGCCACATTGCCTCCGTGAGGCCTGGCACTTAAATGGGGCTTTTTACATGCCACCAGTAAGGTGTCAGTTATGTGACACCAGCATCATCCATGACTAGAATTTCACTTGGCTTGACATGTCTCCTCAAGCACAACATATCACCGAAGGCCTCAGTCAGTAGTCATTAACCTCATGAGACCCACTGGAAATTTTTAACAGAATCAGGGATGGTCTTGATTAGCTTGGTATCAAAAGAGTTAAATGGTGTACATGACTATACAACACTTGAATACCTTCAGTTTTGTGGAGGCGCAATGGCCCAGTGGTTAGGGCAGCAGATCTGCAGTCGTAGGATCGCAGTTTTGATTCCATGACCGGGCGTTGTGAGTGTTTATTGAGCAAAAACACCTAAAAGCTCTACGAGGCTCCAGCAGGGGGGTGGTGAACCCTGCTGTATTCTTCCACCACAACTTTCTCTCACTCTTTCTTCCTGTTTCTGTTGTACCTGTATTTCAAAGGGGCCAGCCTTGTCACACTCTGTGTCATGCTGAATCTCCCTGAGAACTATGTCAAGGGTACACGTGTCTGTGGAGTGCTCAGCCACTTGCACATTAATTTCACGAGCAGACTATTCTGTTGATCGGATCAACTGGAACCCTCGACATCGTAAGCGACCGAGTGCCACATTTACGTTTACCTTCAGTTTTGCCATACAAGTTTCAATGGTCAAGAATTTGCCAAATAACAACAGAACCAATTTTCGATTTTTTTCACTAATTCCAATGTTTCAGAACATCACTAAAACTAATAAGTAAAATGAAATAAAAAAACATAGGCGCTTGCTTCCCAATCACATGGTTCTGGGTTCAGTCCCACTGCATGGCACCTTGGGCCACCGTCTTCTACTATAGCCTTGGGCCGACCAAAGCCTTGTGAGTGGATTTGGTAGACAGAAACTGAAAGAAGCCTGTCATGTATGTGTATGTGTGTGTGTGTGTGTGTGTGTGTGTGTGTGTGTGTGTGTGTGTATGTGTGTACTTATGTCAGTGTCTTTGTGTCGCTGTTTGTCCCCTCCACCATCGCTTGACAATTGATGTTGGTGTGCTTACTTCCCCGTAACTTAGCAGTTTGGCAAAAAGAGACCGATAGCATAAGTACTAGGCTTACAAAGAATAAGTCCCAGGGAGGAGATGGGGGTTGATTTCTTCAACTAAAACTCCTTAAGGTTGTGTTCCAGCATGGCCACAGTCAAATGAGTGAAATAAGTAATGGAATAAAGGAATAAAAGAATAAAACGATTAATAAAAATATGAAAAAGATTAATCCTAACCTTTTCCAAGAACCATTTATCTTGAGACTTATAAGACATTTTCACAAATTGCAGATGGCCAAGAAATGGAGTTTCAAGTTGAAAAACATTAGTTTCCCCATTTTCAAAATCGTTACCAGGCCCATCTAAGTTATAGAGCTGTGAGTCTTGGATGTCTCCTTGCAACTGGAAATATACATTTCCGTCTGTTTTGGCATCTGCATGAGTCCCTGTGTTTACGGCAAGACTCCATTTCTCTGTAGACAACACTGTAGAATAAAATGTGAAAACACTTAGTTCTTTGATATACACACAAACACAAACACACACACGTACACACAAACATACATATGCGCACACATACACACAAACACTTGCACACACATACACACCACACATACACACTCACACACACGTACACACCCACACACAAACATACATACACATGCGCACACATACACATGTACACACAAATGCACATACACAAACACACACACATACACACACAAACACACACCACACATACACAAACACACACATACATACACTTGCACACACATACTCACATAAGCACACACACACACACACACACACACACAAACACACACCACACATACACAAACACACACACTTACACACACACACAAATACACATACACATGCATGCACACACACCACACATACACAGACAAACACACACACACACACACAAACATACATACACAAGCACACACACACACACACACAACTACAAACACATGCACACACAATCATACACACACATACTCACACCCATGCTCACAAATACATATGCACGTATATATATATTTAAAAAAATATATATATTTTACCTGGGCTGCAAAATATGCACATCAAAACCCACTTTAAAATTACTGAGGACATTGTTGCTTCTAGGCTGATAAAAGAAAAATTGTTTCAAAATAAATGATGACATAAATTACTTTTGCAATTTGGTACTTCGTTAGGGTCATAATACTGTTAATGAATACACAGTTTTACTTGTATAATTAATTAGTCAGTCATAAATATTTCCATCATACAGCTGTGACATTTTCAGCGATTCAAAAATTTTCCATGAAGTGAATTACGAGTGTGTGTGTGTGTGTGTTTATTGGCAACGTGACCTTCTCAAGTTACAATATTGCTTTTAACATGCAGTTTTACATCAAAATTTTGGCAAACAACTTAAAAACATCGTATGTGTGTGTGTGTGTGTGTGTTTGTCCCCCCCGCCATCACTTGACAACTGATGTTGGTGTGTTTATGTCCTGGTAACTTAGCAGTTCGGCAAAAGAGACCAATAGAATAAATACTAGGCTTACAAAGAATAAGTCCTGGAGTTGATTTCTTTGACTAAAACCCTTTAAGGCAGTGCTCCAGCATGGCCGCAGTCAAATGACTGAAACAAGTAAAAGAATAAAAAAGTAAAAGAATCTGTATATCATACTCAATGTATACTTACTGTTCCACAGTGGAACAGCCTGCTCATAAAATTTACGTGCAAGGGGCTGAGCACTCCACAGACATGTGTACCCTTATTGTAGTTCTCAGGAAGATTGAATGTGATGCAGAGTGTCAAGGCTGGCCCTTTTGAATTACAGGTACAATGCATTTTTGTCTGCTGAGTGGACTGGAGGAGTAACATGAAACGAAGTGTCTTGCCCAAGGGCACAACACACTGCCAGGTATTGAACTCACGACTTTACAACCATGAGCTAAGTAAACTAACCACTTACCCTCCACACATGCTATGCTATTTTTTAAATTTTATTTAAATCATGCCTCAATCGTATGCATCAAATTTGTGAAATAAATCTTTTGGTCTTGATCATTGACAGATTGTGAAGCAAGCGTTAGAATTTCAGCTATTAATCTATTAATTGTTTGCTCATTAACAGTTTGTCAATGTTGATTGAGCTACCTTCGTGTTATATACTACAGCTAGATAACAATGACTGATCAATATTCTCTGGTCATTACAAGGAGTAAATACTTTTATTACAGCCGCTTGACTTGTTGCTATGACAGAAGAAATTGGAAACTTAAGTCTTAATGGTTAAACAAACAATTCATACAATTACAGTCACGTTACTAAGACAGGAAAACAATTTCTTTGTTGTTTTACATACAATAAAACTGCATTTAACTTTCTGACTTTACAATAACCAGCATTATTGAAAAACTAATTTGTTTCTTATGGTTGAATTTCTAAATGAGCATACTCATATTGTTAATGATGATCAACTGATTTCTATTTGGTGTAATTTCAATAAAGAACAAAATAAGAATTTTTAACACTAACGTAAAAGCGGTGTTATTGTATGGGGCTGAGACATGGTGAACAAAAGTTAAGTCAAACAAGCAAATACAATCATTCATCAACAGGTGCTTGCGTAGTATTCTTAAAATTAGATGACCCGAACACATAAGCAATGTGGAGCTATGGCAAAGAAGGAATCAAGTTTCGATTAGGGAGCAAATATTTAAGAAAAAGTGGAAGTGGATTTGTAGCACAATTAAAAAGGACACACCAAATATAGCGAAAAGTGCTTTACAGTGGAATCCAGATGGATATAGAAAGAGGGGTAGGCCTAAGAACTCGTGGCGTAAATCAACACAAAAGGAACTAGAGAAAGGGGGACATTCATGGCAGAGTATAAGTACAGAAGCAAAAAATTATGCGACATGGAAATCAATTATAAGTGGCCTATACTCCACGTTGGAGGGTTAAAAGGCAAGAAAGAAAAAAAGTAACTGGCCTCAAATATGTTTGGTGAGTCAATAATATCTCAATGAAAAGAAATGAGTGTGATAGTATGGAGGTGCAGGAATGGCTGTGTTTAGGTGCAGATGTGCTTTGACCCATCTTGCATTGATCCCACGCACCTGAAGTAGAACACAACTGGTTACGGTGCATTGTTTAGTGCAGATGTGTCTCGTCAGGTGATTTTGCAAAAGGTACCTCGCTCAATAAATTCAATTTCACTTCGTTTGTTTATACAGTACGTCGTTATTTATCTGACGATGGTTGTCTATACGCTTTGTGGTTTTGAATGACATGAGATGGATACAGTCTGTGCCTTTGTAAACATGTGCAGGTGTGTATATATGAGAATGTGTGTGTGTGTGTGTGTCTGTGTATACATACATACACACACACACACACACATCGATACACTTGCTTTGAATTGTGTGGCCTTGAATTTATTGATTAGGTTAATATACACAAATATGTACATATGTGTGTGTGTGTGTGTGTGTGTGTGTGTGTACATATAGATGTATATATATCAACATCATTGTTTAATGTCTGCTTTCCATGTTGGCATGGGTTGGATGGTTTGACTGCGGTCTGGCAAGCCACTGGGCTGCACCAGGCTCCAAACTGATCTGGCAACGTTTCTACAGCTGGATGCCCTTCCTAATGCCAACCACTCTGAGAGTGTAGTGAGTGCTTTTTATGTGCCACTGTCACGGAAACAAGTCAGAGGACACTGGCATTGACCACGCTCGGATGCCAGTGCCACCTAACTGGCTTC
>NC_142946.1:45788605-45801105 GCF_046866305.1 Octopus bimaculoides
ATGATGATGATGGTGATATGTAATTTAGGGGTGACTGAAGGTTACAGGTGAAGTAACTTGCCCTTATGGCGGGTGCTGCACAGTGGATCAAACATAGGACCACATAAAACTGAAACAAATTTTCTGATTAAATATTGCTAATGTGTGTGTGTGAGTTTGTGTGTCTTTGTGTGTGTGTGTGTGTTTCTGTTTGTGTGTGTGTGTGTGTGTGTGAGTTTGTGTGTCTTTGTGTGTGTGTGTGTGAGTTTGTGTCTTTGTGTGTGTGGGTTTCTGTTTGTGTGTGTGTGTGTGTGTGTGTTTGTGTATTTGTGCATGTGTGTTTGTGTGCATGTTTGTGTGTTTGTGTGTACATGTGTGTGTGTGTGTGTGTGTGCAAGTGTCTGTAGGTGTAACTGCTTGTGTGCCCCAGTATTTGTGTGCATTTGTGTATTTGTGTGTGTCTGTGTGCATGCTTGTATGTTTGTGTGTGTCTGTGTGCATGTTTGTGTGTGTGTGTCTGTGTGTGCAAGTGCCTGTGAATGTGACTGTCCGTGTGCCCCCAATATTTGTGTGCATTTGTGTATCTTTGTGACTTTGTGTATGTGTGTGTGAGAGTATGTGTGTGTTTATTTGTTTTTCTAGTGTGGGACTGTGTGTATCTGTATGTCTGTGTATGTATTTGCACATGCCTGCCTGTCTATGTGTGTCTGTATGTATGTATGCTTGTGTATCTCTATCTATGTGTGTGCATGTATGCATGGATTATGTATATGGTTGTGTGTGTCTGTATTTATGTGCATGTGTGTGTGTGTGTGTGTATTTGTGTGCACCTGTGCATGGCTTATGTATATAGTTGTATGTCTCTGTATTTATGTGCATGTGTGTGTGTGTGTGTGTGTGTGTGTGTGTGTGTGTGTGTGTGAGAGAGAGAGAGAGAGAGAGAGAGAGAGAGAGAGAGAGAGCATATAGAATTATGGCACCACCAAAAGCTGATCAAAGAACTCACCAATCAATTCAACGAGGAGGAAGAAAATGGTAAAGATGTGTTTAATAATCTAGAAAAAGGCCATAAATTCAACAATAATAACACCACCGAAAACTCGTCAGACACATTAATTACACATTTTTTTTATTTATTTACTAATTAATAATAATCGTAATTACCAATTTAAATTTTTGCTAGTATTGGATGAATACACGTGAATTAATTTTTAATAACACTAACTGCTACTAGCCAATGTTTTTTAAGACAGAAGACTTTCAAAAAGTGTCTCATTTTTTATATTTGGTTTGTTTTTATGTTTGTTTTTTTTTTGTCATACTCGTTTGATGATTATTTTGTTAACGATCTCTTGTAGTTTTATTTGAATCAAGAACGAGTATTCAAATCATTGTATATACACGAAGTGTGGAGGCACAATGGCCCAGTAGATAGGGCAATGGACTCGCAGTCTAAAGATCACGGTTTCGATTCCCAGACTGGGCGTTGTGAGTGTTTATTGAGTGAAAACACCTAAAGGTCCACAGGGTTTCGGTAGGTGGGGTGAGCTGGGAGGCTGCACTATAGACTCCAGTCCGATTTGGCAAAGTTTCTCGCAGTCTAAAGATCACGGTTTCGATTCCCAGACTGGACGTTGTGAGTGTTTATTGAGTGAAAACACCTAAAGGTCCACAGGGCTCCGGCAGGTGGGGTGAGCTGGGAGGCTGCACTATAGACTCCAGTCCGATTTGGCAAAGTTTCTACAGCTGGATGCCCTTCCTAACACCAACCACTCCGAAAGTGTAGTAGGATATGAAAATCAAATAATCATTAAGAATTTTATTGATAGGACTCAAGTAAAATATTGTGGAAAAATGTCTTTAAAAGAGAAGTCATTTTAAAAAAAGTAATAAGATATAACTAATGATTTATTATGATCACTTAAAATTGATGCAAATTATGTGCCACACTCTTCAAACAATCAATTTTCCTTGTTGCCCCATATTCAATGAACAATCTTTTGAGGCGTTCAGTTATTCTTCAATATTGTGTACATGAATTTGACAAATCTCCTCAAAGAATTTTAGTCATTTTACCTTGAGTGAACCCTTCCTCTTCCCTCAGAGTTTTGATTAATTTCCAAATATTCAAATGTGCTCCACCCGCCGAACACTTTATCGCAGAATGAAACCCCTCCACAGCATTATTTGTTCTGAGAAAATCTTGAAGAATACACTGATTAACATTCCATACAGTTATTGGGAATGTAGGAGTAATGTAATAATTCTGTATTAAAACATAACAATAGGCAAATACACTTCTACACAGTTTCCATCTACCAAATCCCATTCACAAGGCACTGGTCACCTCAAAACCACAATAAAAGACACTCGGTTGCACAGTGATATTGAACTTGGAACCATGTGATTGCAAAGCCAACTACTTAACCACGTAGCTACGTTTATTTCTAGTTATTGATTTTTTTCCATTTCTTTTTATTTTTGATTTCTTTGATATTTAAAAATAAAGAAAATGTTTTTTAATATCAGGAAAAAATTCTTTTTAAATATAACAAAAACAAAAATTTCTTTTCGACTCTTTCTATAGCAACTCATAACACAAAGCTCTGGCGCTGTGATACTAATTATTATTCTTAAAGTTTTCACATTAAAATTCAAACTTTCCATCAAAACGGTAAAACATTTTCTTCAAGTCATGTTCAAAATGCCAACTAAATAATGAAAAAACAGAATTTTTTTGAAACCAGTTATTTTTACTAAATCTTTCCAAATTCTTGATTATTTAAAAAAAAAAAAAAACTAAAGCACATTGGTAGGATTTAAAAACAATTTTTTGAAAGAAAAATGTAAGACATGAATTCTATGAAGCATTTTATCTGGCATTCTAATATTTCTACCGGTTTATTACTTCTTACCATTCCATTCCTTGCAGTTGTATCAAAATGTGTTCTTCATTAGAATTTTGATATTGGTTTCAAATTTCAGCACAAAACCAGCAAGTTTGGGGGCGAGGCTAAGTCAGTTACATCAACACCAGTATTCAAATGGTACCTGTTTTATCAAATCAGAAAGGATGACCTCGGCGGGATGTGAACTGAGAATGTCAAGACGGACAAAATGCCACAAAGAATTTTACCTGACATGCTAATAATTCTAATCTACTCTAGGTACAAGACCCGAAATTTTGGGGGATGGAGACCAGTCGATTATATCGATCCCAAGTACACAAATGGTACTTACTTTATCGACCCTGAAAGGATGAAAGGTAAATTCAACCACAGCAGAATTTGAACTCAGAACGTAAAGACAGACGGAAATACCGCTAAACATTTCGCCCGGCGTGCTAACGTTTCTGCCAGCTCTCCGCCTTGAAACAAACAAATATTCTTTTCTACTCTAGGCACAAGGCCCGAGATTTGGGGGGAGTGGGGCCAGTCGATTGGATCGATCCAGTATGCAACTGGTACCTAATTTATCGACCCCGAAAGGATAAAAGGCAAAGTCGATCTCGGCAGAACTTGAACTCAGAAT
Organism: Octopus bimaculoides; assembly: GCF_046866305.1. NCBI lineage: Eukaryota > Metazoa > Mollusca > Cephalopoda > Octopoda > Octopodidae > Octopus > Octopus bimaculoides. The sequence goes on from NC_142946.1 coordinate 45,792,116, forward strand.
GTAAAGACAAACGAAATACAGCTAAGCATTTCACCTGGCGTGCTAACAATTCTTCCAGCTCGTTACCGTCACTAGAATTTTAATAATGTAAACATGTTAGACAGCAAAATGATATTGCAATACGAGTATTTCAAGTAATGAATAATTAAAACCAAGTTAGAAATACTTACCTGTGGATGAACAGAAAATATCAGCAGCTAAATCTGACAGGTTTTGCAAATAATGAAGAAGATTGTCTTTTTATTATCGCATGTCATGAGCAGCACTTGAATCCAGCAGCCGTATTGATGATAAATGAGAACATCTTAAGATTATATGTATATGTGAAGCATTTGGATACATGAACAGACATGTATTCATATGTAAGCTCACTTATACACACATATGTAAATGCAAACATACATACATACATGTATGCACGTGTGTGTGTATGTGTGTGTGTATGTAGATATATATGTATACAAATATGTATTTATATACATACAAAGGGATGCTGTATTGTCTAAGCTGAAGACCCAGGGAATTAGTGGCAACACCAGAAAAATTTATTTAACTTTTGATAAATCTTTTAGAAAAAAACTCTGTCAAATATTAGGCTAAGTACACGACACAGGTCCAGTTTTTAAAAATATGTTTAAGAATAGTTTTTCAGATTTCCAGTTAAAACTGCAAATTATTGTACACAAATTGTTAAATATTGTGCACAAATTAAAATCGTTTCAATTTCCTAATTTTTGTATGAGCCTAGTTTTAACCTTAACCTGAAACTCTAAACCTCAGAACTAAGAACAAACCCTATAAAATCTAAACCTAAGCTCTTACTTTAAACCCTTACTCTAAATCCTAATCTTAAACTTATCCCTAAAACCTAAACCCTAATACTAATACTAAACCCCAAACCCTAAAATCCTATTTTTGGTGTAGAATTTACAACTTGCTATGTTTAAAGGATATGCTTCTAGAATAATCTTTGAAAATGTAAAAGTTACACAGCACTACAACCCCACACAAACACACGCACGCACATCCACATACACCCATACACACGCACCACCCCCTCCACACACGCACACACACACACACCGGCACAAATGAACCCACATATACACACATGCAAATGAACCCGCACATAACTCCTACACATACACAACACGCACTCACACACACACACCCAAGTATACATACATACACACACGCACACACATCACACGCACATACACACGCACACATACAAGGCACATACACACACATGTAGAAACGAACTCACTTACACACACATGCAAATGAACCTACACACAACTCCTACACACACACCCAGGTGCACATACATGTACACACACGCAAATGAACCCACACATAACTCACATACACACACAACAAACAGCGACACATACACGAACACATACTACGCATACAGACACACACACACACACACACACACACACACACACACACATACATACGCACACACACGCACGCACACATATTCACCTCCCTTTTTCACACTCCTGTCTTAGAAAGAACTTTTCCTCCACCACTTCCTCTTCCGGTCCGTCCACAATGGGACCTGGTGGACATCGGTGCTGATTTTTTCTTCCTCCGTTTTTCCCTTCTTTGAACTTTCCTTGTTTCCGACGAAGTGCTCCGCCCGAAACGTCATACTCTCTCTCTTTCCTTTCCCGAGCGTCTAGTAACACTATCCGTATCACGTTCTCACGTTGTTGTTTTTTGTCTTTTTTTGAACTTATATATATATATATAAACGTCAAAGACTTTCCGTATTCCCGAGCGTCATACTAATATATACTTTTGTTATTTACACCACCTGTCCTCGTCTGTTGTTATTATTTGTATATTCTCCCATATATATATATATATATATATATATATATATATATATATATACACGTTCTTTTCTTTATATGTAATTTCAACAGCTTTGTTCTTACCCTCGTCCCCCACTAACAATGGCTCTTGTGTTTGCTAAGTTGATTATTGCATGCAATAATTTTTCGTTTATTATTTTATGGTCGTTGCTCTTTTACCAAATAAATATCTAAATATTCTAGAAGCCTTCGTTTATTGTCAATCGTTTATAAATTACATATTATCGAGACAGTTATATTACAATGCAAACTCTCACTCTCAATGAACAGCACTTCTTTATACAACTGTCTTCGTTCATACGCATCACATGTCCAAACCAACACAGTCTTCCTTCTTGCATGCTCCAGTTGATTCCTCTTATGCCCAACTTTTCTCTCAACACATTTGCACTTTGTTGTATGTGCACACTGATGTTGCATATCCAGCAGAGGCGTACACTCTCAAGCGTTCAAGGTAAGCGCTGCATGCTCTGTGATTTTTTATCCATATCATCGGAAAATTAGATAAAATAGTTACTTTTGTTTCAAAGAAACTCCATCCAGGTGTTTTCAAAATATTCTCCCTCCCCTTCCCCTCTCTCACTGACTCGTACATCTGCTTTGAGAAGACCACGTGACACTCCCTCTCTGTCCCTTTGTTAGTGTAGAATTGTTGCTAACCTCGTTCCAATTTCTGACCCATAATTCCCGAGTTAGCCAACTGAAATGCGGTGTCAATGGTGGTTCTAGAAATTCCAAGCCGGAAATTACAGCCTAGAAGACAAGCCTTGTCCTGGAAGATCTGTAGAGCTCATCCTGAAAACCCTGGTGGAAGAAAATCGCATTGTAACTTTTGAGGAACTAGCAGAGAAGCTTGGATTTGGTCATTCAACCATTCATCGACACCTGCATGCCATCAGAAAATGACCATCTTTAGTTTCAAGTCGAAAGGTGTTCTACCATCAGGATAATGCTTGGCCACATACAGCAAGGATGACATTCCAAAGGTTGGAGCAGTTTGAATGGGAAACGATGCCCTTCCTATCATATTCACCAGACATTGTCCCATCTGATTATCATGTATTCTGCAGTCTTCAAAATCATTTGGACAGAAAAAATATGAATTCTGTAGACAAGGTCAGAATAGTACTGGAGGAGTATTTTCTCTCATGGACAAGTGAATTTTAGTAGAGGGGCCTTGCAAGTGTACCAAATAGATGGAAGAGCATTGTAGAAAATGAAGGAGAGAATATTTTAGATTTAAAAAGAACTTCGGTGATCTTAATTTTGAAAAATAGAAGTATAAAAAAAAACTGTATTATTTATAAGATGAACCTATATATATATATATATCATCATCATCATCATCATCATCGTTTAACGTCCGCTTTCCATGCTAGCATGGGTTGGACGATTTGACTGAGGACTGGTGCAACCGGATGGCTATGCACAAATGCACACACACACATGCATATATATACACACATATATAGACATATGTACACATATAGATATATGTATATATATTGGTTACTGAATGTTACTCAGGTGACACGCAATATAATGCTGTTTGTCATGCTATACACATATTCGTACCTGATTTGTAAGCTTCCCATTATCTAACGCTATTTCATCTCTCATCTTTGATTGTATTATTTGTTTTTCTTATTTACTGTCTGCTTCAAATCCATAACTCCTTTATTAACCATGCCGAGTGCTTTCCATAAAGTGCATAAAGAAAAAGATTACGTGGGCTTCTAACTATTGTATGTTCCGCATTATATTTTCCCGTGAAGGGTAAAATGCTGGTTATGATGTAACATAGCAACACATACAGTTTGTCTCTGAGATTGATTTATAGATTGAAAGAAAAAAAAAACTGATTAAAACTAGGAACTGCAGCCTTTTAACACTTTGTTGTTCATATTTCTTTGTCAAATATAATGTTTATTTATTCACACTGTTTTGAATTAATCCAGCATTATTTCATAGCTTCAAGATTTTGATGATAGGGTTGTATATCTTTGAAATAACATTATAGGGTAGGTGTGAGAGGCCATTTATAGCCAGTTTGAACAAGTAGAATATTTAGGGGCCGGATATTGGTAAAAAGATTAAGTTACCCTCTCGAGTCATGTCAGTTCATAAGGGCCAGTTTCCTGGTTTCATGGCTTATAAATTCCCCACCTGGATGGGACGCCAGTCCCTCGCAGGATTACTCACTGAGTGGACAGGAACAACATGAAATGAAGTGTTTTGTTCAAGAACACAATAGATTGCTCATAGTGGTGGCACATTAAAAGCCCCCCAGCACACACTGTACAGTGGTTAGTGTTCGGAAGCACATCCAGCTGTAGAAACCATGCCAAAATCAGACTGATGTAGCTCTCTGGCCTTGCTAGCTCCGGTCAAACTGTCCAACCTATGCCAGCATGGAAAACAAACGTTAAAGGATGATGATGATGATGATGATGATGAATTTGAATGCAGAATCATAAATTAAAAATCATATTAAAACATGGATGTTGTAATTGGTTCAGTCTTAAGACATTAAGTTGACCGTAAGGGAAATGATGCCTTATCAAATTCGCTCCCATTTCTCCTCGACCAGATCCAAGCAAAGTTATCAGAAATGTCCATGCAATAAAAGATTCCCCAAAGATGTATATGAGAAAGGGTATCTGGTTGTGTGGTAAGAAATTTACTTCCTAATCACATGGTTCCAGGTTCAGTCCCATGGCGTCTTGAGCAAGTGTCTTCTACTAAAGCCTTGTGAGTGGATCCGGTTGCCACTAAGAACCCTGAATTATGAGCTGTGGTCCTTATTTAATTTGCTCTCATAGAATATTTTCTAGAAGTAGACCAGACACCTTGATGTCACAGAGTGCACGCAAAAGGTTTCCTTTGTTTCTTTCCCTCTTCTTCCTGTTTTTTTTCTCATTCGTTTTCCTTTCTTTTATCAATCTTCCTTTCATTTGATCTTATTGATTCATAAGTTAGAAGACTGCCGGATAAACAGAATCATTAGAGCATTGGTTGAAAACCACTTCATGCTAACATGTTACGGCTCTTGATATTCTGAGTTCAAACCCTGCTAAGCATGAAGGATTTTATTTTCCCATCCTTCCAAGAAATCAATAAATTACAGATCAATCACTAGATTCAGTACTAATCAATTATTCACCCTCACCACTACTTGTACTGCTGCCGACACAAAACTTATGACTTTGTGCCTCCACAAGAAATCGTTATCTGAAAGTTTACAGATCAAACCCTTTGGTGTCCATTTCATTTGTTTTGACACTCATCACTGGTTTCTCCTTGTTTCATGTGATCGTTTCTGTGGCACTTCAATTTTTGTTTTACATCCGTTTTTTTTTTCCAGTCAATATCGGTTCCATGACAACTGGACTCTGGTGACGTCTGTGGGAAACTTTCAAGTGTTTCTACACAAGGATTCTCTTATCTCTGACAAAAATGGTCTGTGTGTGTGTGTGTGTGTGTGTGTGTGTGTGTGTGTGTGTGTGTGTGTGTGTGTGTGTGTATACATGCATGCATACATACATTCATACATATATACATACATACATACCTATATATATATATATATATATATATATATATATATATATATATATATATATATTATAATATATTATTATTAATATCAGGGAAATCAATATTAGAAAATTAATCAGAAAGATATATACGTGTGTAAAATAATTGTTGTATTAAAAATATAAATATATATAAATATAAGTAAATATGTATAAGTATAAATATATTATAATAATAATAATAATAATAAATATGACAGTTTAAAAGTTTTGAATTAAGTTTTAAAGCATCTTACGATCGTTTCACAGAAATGTTGTCCCTATAATGGAATCCTAGATTGATAAGCATTTATAGACAACTCTTCTGCTCTTCAGAGATATAAATTATCAGATATAAATTATCTGGCTGTCAGATAATTTCAGCAAAACTCCTTCTAACACCAGAGATGAACTGAAGGCAAGGATTATGGCAGCATTGACCAACTTAAACAAGGAAATCATCCAGGAGAGTTGCAGGAGATTCTGAAGTCTTCTGGAGGCCATGGTTGAGAAATATAGAGCCATGATGCAGTTCCTTCTGTCAGTTATTTGGAAATGACATGCTGTATTGCCTGGTATTCGCACTGGAAGTTCCAATACAAACATTTCAGAGTGTTTAGTTGTCAATCTGAGAACAGTGCAATTTGAGGACAGTGCAATCTGAGGACATGTACCGAAAGTGATAAAAATCAAACATCCAGTCAACATCATGGTGTTTGGAGTGATCACTAGTGATGGGGACATTACACGTCCCCCAGACTACAACCACCTTGAATATTATGTGTGGGGCACAGTTGAGCGAGAGACCCACAAAACTCATTGTAACACCAGAGATGAACTGAAGGCAAGGATTATGGCAGCATTCACCAACTTAAACAAGGAAACCATCCAGGAGAGTTGCAGGAGATTCCGAAGTCTTCTGGAGGCCATGGTTGAAGCCAATGGCGATTTTATTGAATAAATTTACTCTTTAGAATTTCAAGATATTTTTAGGTAAATTTGGTAAATATATCTGTTAAAATGAGATGTCAGTGCTATTTTCATTTTTGCGTAATTTATACAACAATTTATTCACCGCACCCTGTACATACGGTTTACTGTTCCTTTCAAGTAAGCTCAACAAAAACAGCACTCCGTCCAGTGAAAGATAAATATCATTTAATGTATTAAGATAAGACTACATGTCTCAATGGCAAGTAACTGTTAGTAGTTCATATCTCAATACAGTGTATGTTAAATGATGTGTGTGTGTCTGTGTCTCTGTGTGTCTGTATCTCCTTCTTTGACATCACATATTAGTTGTACTAGACTGAGTCAAAGTCTTTTAAAAAAATTTTTTTATTTTCTCTGATAATTTTTGGCAACTTGAATCGACAAGTTATATCAATAATTTGATACATTTTGTCGTCCAGTCTTTGCCAAATTGCTTATTCTTTATTTCCATACGTAACATATAAGCATTAATTGTCTGTTCTGTTATTGTACAGCTTTGATAATGACTGGTGAAAAAAAAAAAAATTACATCTGTAGCCATTTTACGCTACTCAGCCTGTTGAAGAAGAAAGAACTGACTGCAAGAGCAGCAGATAAAGAAATTAATGATTTGGAAGAGCCAGGAGCTGTAAATGAATGTGGTTCAGACATTTCAAGGATAGTGGTGCCAGCCTCAAAGACAAAACATGGTTAGGAAAACTTTCTGTCATGGAAGATGAGGCCTTGCTTGAAATTGTTGAACAGGAGCTAAGCCTTAAAAAAAAATATGTTGGCAGAAGTTGATCCTTCACAAAGCACCCCCTATCAATGCCTCCATAAGCTCAGTCCTGTGAACATGATGCCGTTAAGAAGTTCATTACGAACTGACCAATGACATGGCTCCATGACATGTGAATTTTCGCAAACAACAGCTGGCAAATCATAGAAATGCATTTTTGAGTGTTGTGCCACATGGAGGCAACAACGAATGACCGAGACCTTTGGCATTATGCCGTGCTTGAGAAGAAGACCCATCAAGGCCAAGCAAAATTACAGTCATGGCACATACTTGTGTCACACAAATGGCACCTGTGCTGATGGCACATAAAAGCACCCACTACACTCTCGGAGTGGTTGGCATTAGGAAGGGCGTCCAGCCATAGAAACCGTGTTCATGCCAGCATGAACAATGGACGTTAAACAACAGCGATGATGATGATAATGTATATATATATATATATATATATATATATATATATATATATATATATATATACCAAAGTAAGCACATAAAGGTGGGAGAAAAATAGTACTCAAATACCAAAGGTAGAGTAATATGCTTTTGTAAGCATATAAAATAAATGCCAGCCTCCAGATGATTTATATACATATCATTATTGTCATCGTTGTCATTATCAGCATCATTCCCACCATTGCCAATATTATCATCATCATATCGTCATTGTTGTCGTCACTGTTGTTGCCGTCATCATTATCACTGACGCCATTGTAATTGTCATCGTCATCACTCTCACCAACATTATCATCATCGCTCTCTCTCCATCACCACTATCATCATCACCATATCATCATTGCTGTCATCACCATCTTTGACATCATCATTGTCGTCATTGCTGACACCGTCATCACCGTCATTATCATCATCACCATCACTTTCACCAATATCATCATTACCATATTACATTTGTCACCACCATCATCATCATCATCATCATCATCATCATCATCATCATCACTTCAATCCTTTGACTATGTAATCAAATTTTATTGTCACTTCTCTAATGATGTTAATTGTTCACCAAAAAATAGAAGTGACGTTCTTCGCTTCTGTAATACTTTTTCAATATTACCAATAGATACGGTTTTTATATCCACCACTACTTACATACATTTGTATGTATGACAATGGAACGTGTATTACATATTTAACTTCATTGGCTTACAGCTGTTTTTGCTATAAGATGCAGTGCACTCTTCTAAAACGTTATTAGCTATGTAGCTCCTTTACAGCTCTGAGTCCTTCTCTCTTACTTTAACCCCTCATCTCCTAGCAAAAGCCACCTCAGTCATGGTTCAGAATCTTGGAATCTGCATGGCAACATTACCATAAATCCTCGCATATAGTCCGCCCTTGAGGATAACACACAGGGGATTTTTAGGGGGCTGTACCTCTGAAAAATCTAAACCTTGTGTATAATACACACCCCTTCTCTAACTTGAGTCAAGGAGGTCTATATAACGTCCTTGGTTTGTAAACATATATACGATAACGTCCTTTATTATTATTGTATATATAACATAATGCAAACATGTAGCTTTTTTGTGCACTTTGTTTGCAGAAAATAAAGAAATAACAGTAATAACGTCGGTGAAAAATAAATATTAAGTAAATTGCCTTTACATATTTATCACTATCAGTTACAAGCCAGACATCACAAAATGCGTCTGAATAAACATTGCCGGACAGCAAATAGAGACTCGGACATTGCTTAGAAAATATTTTTCATTTTTAACCTCGTATATAGTACGCACTAGG
>NC_142946.1:45806105-45811105 GCF_046866305.1 Octopus bimaculoides
TTGAAACTGAGCAGAGAATTTAAGGAAAAGTTAAAATTTTATAGCTTCAAGGTAAATTTATCTACAGAGCATTGCTGTCACTGCTAGCATTCACGACGACCACCTCCACTATGCTCGCTGGAAAGCAAGATATAAAACCGAAAACATACAAAATAAAAATATATTAGAAATTATGTGATAAATATTGCAAATAATTTTATTAAATTTCTGTAATGTTTTTGAGATGTTTATTTTCGAAAGTGCTGCAGCCAAATTAATCATGTCCTGAAACTGTTCAAATTTTGTAATTTAATGAAAATTATAGCGGGTGATGCTGGGGAGGATGGGGGGGGGGGGGGTGGAGGAGTTGATGTTGTTGTTGTTGGTGTTGGTGGTGTTGATGGAGAAAGAGTAAAACAAATCGACGAAAATTGGCATGAAAGGGAAATGAAAAAGAAAAATGCATTATTGCATAAATTCTGATAGAAGAAGACAGAGAGGAAGAGGAAAGAAAGATAGAGGAGAAGAGAGAGAGAGAGAGGAAGAGAGAGAGAAGAAGAGAGAGAGACTGTGTGACAGAGAGAGACGGTGGTTGAGGTGACAGAACGTGAAAAAAAGGAGAGGAAGAGAGAGAGAGGAAGAGAGAGAGAAAGGAAGAGAGAGAGAGGGGAAGAGAGACGCAAAGTAACAAAGAGTTGAAAAGAAAGAGTGGGAGAGACTGAGGCATATGTCTATCTATCTACCTCTCTCTCTCTCTATCTATATATCGATCTCTCTATCTATCTATCTGCATAGCTATATATGTATGGATATAGATATATAGACACACACACACACACACACACACACAGTCATACACACACACACACACATACACATGCAGCTAGATAGATAAATAGATAGACAGACAGACAGGCAAACAGGCAGACAAACAGACGGAAGCAAAAATAGATAGATAGATAGATAGATAGATAGGTGCGAGTGCGACAATATGCATAAAAGTGTTTGTGAGAGAAAGAAAAAGAGCCAGAGAGAGAGAGAGAGAGAGAGAGAGAGAGAGAGACAGAGAGAGAGACGGAACGAGAAAGAAATTGAGATAAGTTCAAAGGGAGGTAACCTTGGTGTTACTAATTGTACTAAAACGTTTGATATACTTACTTCGTTATTTATTATTATTATTATTATTATTATTATTATTATTATTATTATTATTATACTGAACGTAACAGATAATCATTATTACCCTCGCGCTCGTGGGTTATTATAATAAATAAATATATAAATATTAGACAAGAAACTGTAAACAACGTCTTACCAAGTATAGTCATTTCTTTTAACAAAAAACCATATGCTCTTACCGATTTATTTTCACAGTATTGAATATGTATAAGCGAAGGCGTGGCTGTGTGGTAAGAAGCTTGCTTCTCAACCACAAGGATCCGGGTTCAGTTCCACTGCGTGGTACCTTGGGCAAGTGTCTTCTACTGTAGCTTCGGGCCGACCGAAAACCTTGTGAGTGGATTTAGTAGACGGAAACTGAAAGAAGCTCGTACCATATATGTATATACATATATGTTTGTGTTTGTCACCCCACCTCCAACCACCACCACCACCACCACCGCTTCACAACCGGTGTTAGTGTGTTTACGTCCCCGTAACTTAGCGTTTCCGCTAAACGAAACCTATAGAGTATGTACCAGGCTTAACAACAACAACAACAAAAAAAATCTTAAGTGCTGGGACTCATTCGTTCAATTAAAATTCCTTTACGAAGTGCCCCAGCATGGCCGCAGTCTAATGACTGAAGCAAGTAAAAGATAAAAGATGTGTACATGTTAACTAGTATATATATATATATATATATATATATATATACGACAGGCTTCTTTCAGTTTCCGTTTACCAAATCCACTCACAAGGCTTTGGTCAGCCCAAGGCTATAGTAGAAGAAACTTGCCCAAGGTGCCAAGTGGGACTGAACCCAGAACCATGTGGTTGGTAAGCAAGCTACTTACCACACAGCCACTCCTACGACAGGCTTCTTTCAGTTTCCGTCTACCAAATCCACTCACAAGGCTTTGGTCAGCCCAAGGCTATAGTAGAAGACACTTGCCCAAGGTGCCATGCAGTGGGACTGAACCCGGAACCATGTTGCTGAGAAGAAAGCTTCATACCACATACCCACACCGGCACCCTTGAATACAAAGTCAATTCCCTGAAGACACCCTGATATTAATTCTACATTTCTGATAATTTATTAATGGTAATTTCTTCCAGCAAGAGACAGCAACCATCTATGGAATAATTAGCCATGGAGTTTATATCCTATAGCTTGCTATATCACTTTAATTACAATATATATAATATTGTTTTCTATTATCAGCTCACTTTTATGTATTCTTACCATTCATGATGTCTGCTACCAAACCATAGAGTCTTCACAATGCCAAGAATCTATTCCGTAATGGTTTCTAATGGTCATATCATTCTGTATACGTATAGCTATACAATAGCATTCAATATTACACGCACACACAGACACACATAGATATCTATATGTGTGTGTATCATCATTTTCATCATCGTTGTTTAACATCCGCTTTCCATGCTAGCATGGGTTGGACGGTTTGACTGAGGGCTGGAAAGCCGGGAGGCTGCACCAGGCTCCAATCTGGTTTGGCAAGGTTTTTACAGCTAGATGCCCTTCCTTATGCCAACCACTCCGAGAGTGTAGTGGGTGCTTTTACGTGCCTCCAGCACAAGGGCCAGTCGGTTGGTTCTGGCAACGACCACGCACAAAAGGTGTTTTTTATGTGCTGCCTGCACGGGAGCCGTTCCAGCGGCACTGGCAACGACCAGGCTCGGATGTTGTTTTTCACGTGCCACTGGCACATGTGCCGGTAAGGCGACACTGTGTGTATAATATATATATATATATATATATATATATACAATGACAACAAGCATCAAATGATGATATATATATATACACACGTACACACATATATATAGCTGTGCATGTATGTGTATGTATATGTGTGTATGTATATATGTGTGTGTATGTGTATACATAGATGCATATATATGCATACATATATGTATATGTAAATTTGAATGTGCATACATATATATATATGGACACTACTTGATAACCTTTGTTGGTTTGTTTATGACCCTATAATGTAGCAGTTCAGCGTAAGAGATCAACAGAATAAGTGCCAAGTTTAAAAATATTTACTGGGGTCAATATGTTCAACTATGGCTGAAACAAATAAAAGATAAAAAAATGATATATGGCTATGTACATATACATATAGAAAAAATACTAATAAGCAGAAAACCAATGTAGTATTCAATGCTTTATAGGACATACATGTGTTTCAGTGAAATGCCAAAATGATTACATAACTCCAGAAGAACATTATGCAATCAGGCACCTCACCTCATCAGTGTCCTACAATAAATACAATTGATGTTAAAGTTTCAGATATATATATTTATATATATATATATATATATATATATATATATATATACACACATTTTCCTGAACTATGCAAATAATTAATAACCTCGCATGTCACATAAGTAGCAGGGGATCAAACAGTATCATATCAAGGAAGTCACAACAACTCTATGTTTTTCTCAAAACCAAAGGAGGGGGATGGAGAGAGAGAGAGAGTGATACATCCTTGCATCAGTAGTTACCTTGTTTGGTAAAGGGTTGTTTTTGTCAAAGAAGCTATGGTCTTTTTTGGTGATGGCAGTGATAATGGAATTGTACATTATTGGTAACCAAGTTGGTAGAGGATGGGTCTGTAATTCTTCAGGCTCTACATGTGAACAACTCCAGGCATTTCTGAAGAATTTTGATGATGCCATTGTAGACCCAAGTGAGGAGGTATTCGCAGATGCGGGACAGGTTCTGGATCCAGAAGTTGGCAATTCCATGTACCCCAGTGCCTTCCATTTATTAGACATCTTTATAGAAGCAGTGAGTTCACTGGTGCTGATGTCTGACCATTTCTGGTGCTGCATATTTTCGAGTTGGCCCTGTTATTGTAGGATCCATATAACACTTCTGGTATATTTTAAATCTTTTCCAAGAACTCCTAAACTCTTTGACTCCTTTGATATTATTGAGTATTTCATTGACAGTTATCTTCTTCTTGCCCAGATCAGAGGTGGTCTTTTTGATACATTCTTCAAAGGTCTTGTTTCACCTGAAGAACATGCCGATTTCCTTGTGTTTCCCCATCTCTGCTTCTTTTATCCGTTGCTTCAATGTCTCTTTAAAATTTTTGGTTTTTCGTCCTTCTTTTAAATTTTTTTTTTATCCTTTCTTTTACTTGTTTCAGTTATTAGACTGCGGCCATGTTAGAGCACTGTTTTGAAGAATTCTAGTCAAACAAATTCACTCCAGTATTTGTTAGTTTTTGAGAGAGAAGGCAAAGAGGATTGGGAGGGAGGGAGGGAGGACAGGGAGAGAAGGGGAGAGAAGGGGAGAGAGAGGAAAGGAGGGGGACTGAGCTACAACAAAAAAAAAGTTGTTTGCTCAATTGCAATTATGTCTGTAATGAAAAGTAAAAAAAAAATTGTTAGCCTTAATGACAATTCTTGTCAAAAACAGCCAAGGGAGATAACTCTGAAATTCCTAATTGATTAAAAGGAAGAAATTAAAAGATTCATTAGGATTATGATTTCAATCAGTGGTGAGATGTTTGTGCCAGCGACAGAGACATTTAATTGTGGGTTGGTGACAGGAAAGGCATCTGGTTGTAGAAACTCTGCCTCTATGAATTTAGTTTGATCCATGCAAACAAGGAGAAGTGGACATTGAAATGATAATGAAGATGATGATAAATATTTATATCAATCTATCTGATGATGGCTTAACTGGTCGAAACTTCAAAGTTACTGTCAATAACATTCTTGTTTAACCCTTTCGTTACCAACTCAGTTGAAACCGGCTCTATCTTGTTTTAATAGGTTTTGAATTAAAATCTTCGACCAAACCTTAG
>NC_142946.1:45816105-45833605 GCF_046866305.1 Octopus bimaculoides
TCTTTTACTCTTTTACTTGTTTCAGTCATTTGACTGCGGCCGTGCTGGAGCACCGCCTTTAGTCGAGCAAATCGACCTCAGGACTTATTCTTTGTAAGCCTAGTACTTATTCTATTGGTCTCTTTTTCCGAACCGCTAAGTTACGGGGGACGTAAACACACCAGCATTGGTTGTCAAGCGATGTTTGGGGGAGACAAACACAGACACACATATATATATACATATACATATATATACGACGGGCTTCTTTCAGTTTCCATCTGGCAAATCCACTCACAAGGCTTTGGTCGGCCTGAGGCTATAGTAGAAGACACTTGCCCAAGGTGCCACACAGTGGGACTGAACCTGGAACCATGTGGTTGGGAAGCAAGTTTCTTAGCATACAACCATGCCTATATATATATATATATATATATAGGCATATATATATATATATATATATATATATATATATATTTACATATATACGACGGGCTTCTTTCAGTTTCCCTCAACCAAATCCATTAACAAGGCTTTGCTCGGCCGAAGACAATAGTAGAAGATACTTGCCCAAGGTGTCACACAGTGGCACTAAACCCGGAACCATATGTGGTTGAGAAGCAAGCTTCTTACCACACAGCCACGCCAGAACTTACTATTTGGTGAGCATTTTTCAGAAAAAAAAAGAAAAAAAAAAAGAAAGAAAGAAATAAAAGAAAGAAAAGACAAAACGAAAACAGACTGAAAAAAAAAAAAAAAAAAAAAAGAATCAGCCCAGGTCTTATCTCAAAGTCGGGCTTCCCAAGTCTTGCACTAAATAACATTCTGTTCTTGAAACAAGCGCTACTGAAATCGAGGTGCGTCAAATATGATTGACAAAAAAATGTCTGTATGACTGTTTGTCTCCATACAAATATACATACGGGCGTTCATTCAATAGATATAGATTTCTGCCAACAAAGATAATAATATGTATATATGTAGTGACTCATATATATTTATATACCCAACTCTCTCTTGACATAGTCTATTAACGTGTAATCTGTGTCATTTTCTAAACATTAAATGTACCTTAACGTAATTTAACTGTTACCTGTGCTCTGGTTGTTTTGAGACGTAAAAACCTTACAACACATTACAATACGAATGCATTGTCATTTGGTGTTACTGTTCCCCTGATTTGGGAATTAGGTTGGAAATTGTGATACGAGGCAGATCTATGGGTTGTATGGTAGATCTATTAGTGCCGAAACCTCAAACCTGTGGGCTAAATACTGCGAGCTGCATGATAAACGTATTTTTGCTGTGTTTGACAATGTTTCGGTATTAGTACATGACGTCAGTAATGGATAAGTGAGTACGTGTTTGTTTAGCTCCGCTGAGCAGATAGCAGCCAGTGTTATACGCTCACTCGTGACGCCATAGGCTTTTACCGAAATATTACCTTTATACACACACACACACACATATATATATTAGGACTGTGGTCACGTTGAGACATCCACTGCGTTCACTTCAATTGGACTTCATTTGTCAACTAGCTAAGTTACGGGACACCATAAAACGGCACACGTACACACACGCATGCACACGCACGCACACACACACACACACACACACGTGTGGTGTGTGTGTAATGGAAAGCTTTATTGTTTAAAAAACAAACTGCCAAGAATTTACAAGACGGGGGGCAAAAAAAATTTCTTTCATGAATGTTTAATAAAAAAGATTAGACTAGAAAAGGAATTCAAGAACATTTGGCAACTTTGTCAGTAATAGAGATCCGGGTGGATATCGGGTGCGTCGAAGTCAAGGAAAAACGGAAAGGTAAAACATATGTTGAATGAATGAATGAACGAATGAGTGAGTGAGTGAATGAATGAGTGAGAATAGAAAGACAAAGCGAAAAAGAAAATAGAGAGAAAGAGAGGAAAAAAGAAAGGAAAGAGAGGGGGGGAGAAAACTGAATGAAATGTGTTGAGTCAGTTTGGCAAGTTGTTTTAAAGCTATTTTCTCAACAAGTTATCACGTTATTTAAGAGAAGAACAAACCATTGTAGAATCTCAAATTCCTCCTTCTGAAAGAATCTAAAAGTTTATCATTCGGTTAGAAATTAATGTCAGAAGTAGCTTGGTAGTTTTATATATATGTGTGTATGTGTGTGTAATCTACTGTTTAAGTGTTCGATATCGGCTAGGTTAAGGTGGTGATGGGGGGGGGGGGGCCGAGATGTATATTCGACAAATGAAAGATGCTAAGAAAAGAAATGTTGGAGGGAAGTGTAGTGGAATTTGGAGGGGGGGCAGGGGATAGATGGTGAAAAGAGGAAGAAAGGAAGTTTTTGTCAACGGGAGTTAAAGGCAGAGAGAATATACATACATATATACATACAAATAATATATGAGTAAATGCATATATACGTACATGTATGTATATACCTACATCTACATGTATATATAGATGCATATCTGGGTACAGGACGACACATACATATATGTGTTTTATATACACACACACGTATCTCCCCCCCTTTCTCTTTTCACTCCCTCTATGCACATATTCTTATATATATATATATATATATATATATATATATATATATATGTACACACACACACATACACACAAGCATGTGTATGTGTTCTGTTCCAGCATGGCCGCAGCCGCATCTGAAACGTATATCACAGTCTTCCCCTCTTTATCTATCTATCTATCTATCCATCCATCCATCCATCCATCTCTCTCACTCTCTCTCTCCTAATTGTCAATACTGCTTCCGTGTAACCAGCCAACCAGCCGACCTACCGGCCCACCAGCCGGCCAGCACTTGCTCGATGTTAAGAGTTTAAAACTTCTTGTGTTCGTGTGTTTGGCTCCACATTTTTTTATATTTATAACCACTTTCTTTCTCTTTGCTGCTTGCCGAGCCAGCTACCCTTGTTGGTTGGGTCGAGCACTTCCCTGTGACAGACAAGATTCACTCCCCGAGGGGAGAAATTTGGTTACATACATACATACATACACACACACACACACACACGCGCGCACACACACATACATACATACATACATACATACACATATATAAGTAAATGACGTGAAAATCTAATTAACTATTATACATATGTGTGTGTGTGTGTGTGTGTGTAAACCACAAACCACTGTAGCCTCGTCCCATGACAGCTAGTAATCCGAAACTTCGAAGTCACTGTGGACTTTTTCCTTGTAAAAAAATTCGTAAAAATAAATATATACTTCACTAAAAAAAATGCTTTAATTGGTCTTTCTGTTTAATGTTAAAATAAGATTTTATATATAACTTGACATAAAAGCACACACACACACCACACATACACAACACATATACACTTATATATAATTATCTATTGTATGTACGTACCTATGTATGTATGTATGTATGTATGTATATACGTATGTACGTACGTATAAATATATATACATACACAGACACTATCTCGAAATAGAGATAGATAGATAGATAGATAGATAGACAAGTGAGTAGATTCTTTTTGTCTCTCTCTCTCTCTTGGTATGTATGTATGAGCACACAAACACACCTATATAATAATTAAAAGTCAATTAATACATCCATTGTTAAAAAAGGATTCAATATTTTGCCGCTGGAGTTAAGTGCGCGCGTGAGTCTCTGTAAGCGTGTGCGCGCGAGTGCATGTGTTTAGAATGCGTGCGTGCGTGTGTAAGTGCGCGTGCGTGTATGCGTGTGTGTGTGTGTTTAGTTTCCTCGTTCATTGATAAAACAGTTGTCTGTTAGTAACCTTAGTCACCTTCCAAACAAGCTGAACGAAGGAGTCTCTACGCGATCACGCCAGCTTGTAGAAATAGCAGCCAAAATCTTCCTTCAAACCAAAGTCTATCGTTTCGGAATACAGACACAGCACATAATGTCGTTCTTAGTATACAAAATCA
Organism: Octopus bimaculoides; assembly: GCF_046866305.1. Taxonomy (NCBI): domain Eukaryota; kingdom Metazoa; phylum Mollusca; class Cephalopoda; order Octopoda; family Octopodidae; genus Octopus; species Octopus bimaculoides. The sequence goes on from NC_142946.1 coordinate 45,820,033, forward strand.
CACGGCAGATACACACAAAAAATACAGGATGGTCGCGGTTGGAATATGCTTGATCACAGGTCTGCTTGATTAGGTCTGAACTGGATTTAAACAAAATTCACCGTAAAAACCCTACTTGCGCGGGTCTTTTCACACTTTGCCTTTTTCCGCCCTTTAAATCAACAATTCTCGGGATAAAAAGAAATAATAATAAGAAGAATTCTATATACTTCCTATTTCTGGCGAAAACACACGGACACACACACAACATTTGGTTGAAACAATCAGCAGCGGCGACTGAGGGGAAAAACAGAAAGAAGGCCAAACCGGCTGTAACTGAGAGCTGTTGATTTGGGAGTTTTCTTCCTCGGGGAATTTGCTGGTAGGGAGACGTGCCTCCTTCTTGTAGAACTGGAATAATATTTCCTAATATCCATCGTCTTTTAAAAAGCCGGTATATATATGTATATATATATATATGTGTGTGTGTCTGTGTGTTTACAATATTTTTATGTTGTGAGGAGTGAGAAAGAGAGAGAGAGAGAGAGAGAGATAGAGGAAGGAAGAATGTTGTGATATAATAATAATAATAATAATAATAATAATAATAATAATAATAGTAGTCACGCCTCCAACAGGGTTCTCTGTTTACTGGGTGGTGTCAGTGCTAAAACACTGTGCCAATGTGTAAAAACAGGAACTGGACTGATTCCGTTCTGCAGAAGCTTCGAGGAGGGTAAGGAGAGTGAAAGAGAGAGAGAAAAAAAAGAGAGATAGGGAGAGATAGATAGATAGAGACAGAGAGAGAGAAGGATAAAGAAAGAAAAGGAGAGAGAGAGAGAGGGGGGAGTTGCTGATAACTAAATTCGTTCCGAAAAACGTATGAGATTAGAGCAACAAAAAAACGGTTCTTTCTCTGGCCAAAAGCACACGACCTTCCAGCTGATTGTCGAGAATTCTTCTCCTTGTTCACGGGCAACAATTCACGAACGACTCCTTCCTTCCACCACCACCGCCACCGTCACTTGGGTCATCGATATAGTTATTCATTTTCATCTCGATCAGGACAAACTACTATCGACCACAAACCACTCCGTTGTTTACTACTAGCACGAGTTATCTTATGATTGTTTACATCATATTCTTAGTCCCAGATACGCATTCTCGCGAACAGCAGGTGATCGAACTGGTTTATTAACCGTTGATTGGAAACTGGACATTTTACACAGGAAACAAGAAAGAAAAAAGAAAACACCGAACACCCTTGCCGAACGTTTGCTATCTCTTCATGTCAAAGATAAACTGGATGGACTCTTAACCATTCCGTACCACGGTGAATTTTCACTTATTTACTTTTTTTAACCAAACAGTTTTAATATAACAACACGCAAAAATAGATAATTTTTTGAGTTTTTATTAAAAAGATGTCGAGTTTAAGTGGAGTTGGCGTCGTGTGGGCATTCCTGTCGTTTGTGGCATCGGCCGCGGCCAGTGTTGGACTTTACATGCCGTTTTGGCTGGAGGGCAAGACAAAGGGATCGGTCCCCGTGTATTTCGGATTGTTCAGGAGATGTAACTATCCGACCCTTTCTAGTTCAGGATCAATTATTATTGTCGAAGAGTGTGGACGTTACACAACTTTCATGGACATACCCAGCCTTGCCTCACAGATAGCTACCATCACCATCGGGACTGGGTGTGGTGTTGCTGTTATCGTCTCTCTTACCGCTCTCATGGCACTTTGTGTTAGCGATCTTATATCGGAAAAACTTGCCAAAATTGCTGGAATCGTACAATTTGTTGCAGGTAAGTTTAAAATAAAATAAATAACAAAAAAAACAACCTCTGTTGCAACTCATCGGCTTTTTTTTTTTTTGCTATCGCTTACATCAAATTTTATATTTCTCTATCTGTCAGCTTTATCTCTCCTTCAATATACATCTGTCAATCTCTCTAGTCATTTGTACATATACGCGCGATCTATATACACTCACGCACACACACGTGTATAGAGATAAAGCGGTGCTCCACTATATGGCCATGGCTGAGATGGGAAAACAAACTAAATGCGCGCGCGTGTATATGTGGGTATGCATCTATGTACATGTGTATGTATGTGCATTATATAAATTTGTAAATATGTGTGTGTGCATGTGTATACACACAGGCGCGTGTAATGTGGCCATGCGTTTATATACATGTATATATTATATAAAGGTGTACAAGTGTATGTATGCGTGTATGAGTGCTGGTATGTATGCGTTTGTGTGTATGTAATGTATGTCAACGTGTGTATACATATGTAAGTACACACACACACACACACACATATATATATATATATATGCGTGTCTGCTTGTATGTGCGTGTATGTACACACTTCTGAAGGAATGCCGCGTATATATATATATATATATATATATATATATATATATAATGTGTTGACATATATGTATGTTGATAAGCATGTATGTGTTTGTAATGTCTGTATATGTTAATATGTGCGTGTGTGTGTATGTACACCTATATTGCTCAAGGTGTTTCCTTAAGGCTGCGTTTAAACATGTTTAATGTTTGAAAAACCCGACACAGAACACATGGTACTTACACACACATACATACAGACACCTTTACTGATACACACACACACAGACACACAAACGTACAGACCGAGACACACTTACACACAGGCCTACATACGCAGACATACAGGTTTACACACACACATACACACAGACCTGCACACAGATCTACAAACACACACACACACACACTTATAGACCTATACAGGAACATGTATACACACACACACAAACTCATACTTACAAACCGACATTCACACACACTTACAGACCTACACAGACGGACACACGCACACGCATAGACCTACACGGCACACACTCACATACAAACACAATTACAAACCCGCACGCACGCATAAACTTATATACACACACGGACCTACACACAGATACAGACAGACGTTCTTACACTCACTCACAAACCAACAACATACACAATTGCAAACCCGCACGCACACATAAACTTATATACATACAGACATACATACACTGACAATTACAGACCTACACACATACACACAAACTTATAGACATACGCACTTACAAACCTACATATTGACATACTCAATAAACCTACATACACCGACAATTACAAACCTACATTCACACACACACAAACTTTCCTCCATACATACATCTTTAAGGTTATGGACATATTATGAATGCAATCCCAACGCTTGGAATCGATTGTCTTGTCACACCTCGTTCTTTGTTCTTCAACAATATTTCTTGTGGCCTCGAGGAGAACTGATAGATTATTCCAGGTTAAAATCTTTATTTTTATTATTTCTATTATAAAATTCTGACGCCAGTCGAATATTCAATATAGCCATTAATTCCGTCCCTTCAGGGGGTCGCTTTCATTAAATTCCATTGACATCTTAATAAAATATTAAATCGCCCGCAGTACTTAACTGGCACACTACTTTTATCGACCCCAGAAGGGGAAGGTTGAAAGATAGGATTTGAACTCGGAACGTAAAGGCCCGTTAATTAAATACCGCAAGCATTAGATTATTATATTCGACGCCCCTTCGTAATTCTGCCAGCTCACCTACCCACCGTTCTGACAATATATTGAGGTTGGAACCATCGTCTTAGACAGGCATAGACTTCCTGCGGCCCGCGGGACTTTCTGAATGGCACGTTTGAATGAAAAATTATATTGAAATCTTTTTACAAGTGCTACCCACTTGATGGTGATCCATGTCTCATGCGGCCCGCTTCTCGAAAAAGTTTGTCCATGCCTGATTAAAGACATAAACTTACTATTGACTTGCCTCCAATGAATCTCAGACGCCGGGTGGAATCTTTCGTCGGGCTTTTGTTTATATATCGTTGTTGCTTTAGTAATAATCACATGGAAGCCGGGCAGGGGAGGGTGGATATCTAGTACTGTCATTTCTTTACGAGTTCGAATTCATGATCAGATAATATAGACTGTACCTGTGATATACTGAGGCCAGTTTTACCAAAAGCCAGCATCTGCTTTCTTTTCTGCCACCCTCTCCCCGTGTCCCAGCATTTCTTCAAAGTCTTAGCATTCTGAATTCATATTCCGCTGAGGTCGACTTTGCTTTTTATCCTTTTTAGGTCGATAAAGTAAGTTCCAGTTAAGAACTGGGGTCTAATCGACTATCCCCCCTCTCCCAAAATTCCAGGCCTTGTGCTTATGTTAGAAAGAGTTTCTTTTTCCATGCAGAGAAAATGCTTAGCAGTATTTCTTCCGACTCTTTAAGTTCTGAGTTCAAATTCCGCTGAGGTCGACTTTGCCGTTCATCCTCTCAGGGTCGATAAAATAAGTACCAGTTGAGCACTGGAAGTCAATATAATCGACTTAACCTTACTTCTTAAATAACTTTATATCAAAATTCGAAACCATTATTTTATTTTATTTTATTTTATTTCAATGGAGAAGAAAGCACCCTTTCTTTTTCCATTGCTCCCTTTCGAGGTCTCTGTCATTGGCAAAGATGGAGCAACAAATCTCAGACCAGGCTGGTCCCCGATCCGATTGCTTTACAACAGGGCAACGTCTGCGAAAAACTACCAAAGCATTAGGGTGGGTGCTATTAAACCTGGCAACGAATGAAATCGTCCACTTCTTCAATGGTTACGTACCCCGCCAAAATAAATACTTGTTGCTCACCAGACAGGATGCTTGTGGCCAGTGTCCCTCCATCTATTTTGTACTCTTGAAATTTATGATGTATTTCAGATAAGTTGAAAAACAAAATGTTTTGCTAATCATAACTTGAGTGGAATTATGAATAAACAACACGTTTTCTCAGAAAGTTTTTCAAGACGTCCAAGTATGGATTTTCTATATATAAACTTGAATAATGTTTTTTAAATATCTTTGGCGCACCTAAATATATCCTCTGCGGTGTGTTTGTGCACAGTGTTTATTTTTAAACAATCCTTAAAGCATGTCGATATATCCCTTGTGGTGCATCTGAGTACAGTGTACGTTTTTTTTTAAAAATCAGCAGAAATGTTCCTTGCGAGGCATTTGTGGCACGGTGGGTGGTATATCGTTTGGGAGTCACTACTTTAAGGTACTCCTTCCGAATTTCTCATCGTTGAAACATTACTCTTGTTTGGCCTGCTACAAATAACAAAAGGGCCAAGAATTGGACGGGAGTTTTCCCTTCATATAACAGGAATTAGAGATTCTAAAAACAAAATCTTATATTCCATAATTTCGTTTTTTTACAATTTGGCCTCTCCCGTCAATTCTGCGTCTTTCCCCTTTAGCGTAGCGAGGGAAGGCGAAGGGGGCGACCCACTTCTATAAGGGTAGCCCTGTTGCGGATACTATATAAACCTGTATAGGCTTGGGAGGCCCGGGATGGGGTACGACAAGTTCAAGTGGTGTTGCGGGATTGCACACGCTCTAGCTACGCCACTGCCCATGGGGAAGTGTTTGCTGTTCAAAAATTCCGATGAAATAACAGCCAACTTTCCCTCAAATTACAATATGCCATAAAAAAGAAAATAATGCATTGAACATTGTAGTGCTCAATATAGAAAAGGCGGGATGGTCTCGGCTGGAAGCCCTGGTCGTTGATTTGATTGTCTTGTTACTCGTACGGATGGATGGATAGATGGATGTTACATGGGTAGATGGATGAATAGATGGATGTTGAAAGAGAGAGAGAGAGAGAGAGAAGCGCAAGTGTGGCTGTGTGGTAAGAAGTTTGCTTCCCAGCCATTTGATTCCGAGTTCAGTCCTACTGTGTAACACATTGGGCAAGTGTCTTCTGCTATAGTCTCGGACCGACTAAAACCTTGTGAGTGGATTTGGTAGACGGAAACTGAAAGAAGCCCGTCGTACACAAACACACACACACACACACGTATGTATGTGTGTATGTGAGTGTCTCTGACCATCGTTTGACAACCGGTGTTGGTTTGTTTAAGTCCCCGCAATTTGATGGTTCGACAAAAGGAGACCGACAGAATAAGTATCAGGTTTAAAAAAAAAATGAAGTACTGGGATCGATTTGTTTGACTAAGACCCTTCAAGGTGGTGCCCCAGCATGGCCGCAGCTCGATAACTGAAACAAGAAAAAAGCTACACGATACACACACATCACCTCAGAACTAAGAACAGTTTTCTGTTACCTCTTATTGCCTTCTTACGTAGGCACAAGGCCATAGGTGGGGGGGGGGGGAGTAGGGTACCAGTCGAATATTTTTATCTCAAGGATTTGTACTTGTTTTATCGACCCGCCAGAAGACTGAAAGACAAAGTCGAGCAAGATGAGATATGAACGTTTGGATATAAGAACAGGAACAAATACCGCAAGGCATTTTTGACCGACGCTGAAAAAGAAAAAAAAAAACCCAAAACACTGTCAGCTCAGGAATCAATGTGTTCACTTGTCTTGCTAAAATCAACAGCTAAATTTTCATTGAATTACATTTTCCTGTTTCAATAAAAGGTTAAGGGATACTGTAGTCCAAGATAGACTACGCCTGAGAAAATGACGGGAAATTCATGACGGAAGATCTACGATTCGAGTTTTGCTCGATCGGGACTAACCTGGGGCGAAACAACTACACGACCAGTTTGAGGATTATACTAATTTGGGTGGGGGTGGGGGGATTTCGTTTTCTTACTGCAATTTACAATGGTAGAATGATGAAATCAATCTTCTGACCACATACACACAGTTTTTATTATTTCCTTACGTTTGTATGAATAAAATATATATATATATATAAAAAGAAGCAGTCTTCACTTTTGAATTTCGCCCAAAATGCAGCCGTCAAATAACGACAAATGGCAAATATATTATCATGAACACATTTTATACATCGGCTAACATATATATTTTTAATATTGACATTTACTTGCAGACACTTATTTCGCTTTTAGAAATAACTATTTTTGATGCCAGCAATTTTCAAGGAAAAAAGGTTAGTTGATACTACAGACCCCAGTACTCAAACTGGGGGTAATTACTTTATCGACTCCGAAAGGGTGAAAAGCAAGATCAACGGCAGATGAATTTGAACTCAGAACGTTAAGATGGACAAAATGCCGCAAAACATTTTTTGTGCGACGCGTTATCTATGCTGTCAGCTTGTCGCCCTAATTCATTTTTTTTAAATAGATAGTTTGATAAATCATCTTAATATTCTCATCTACTAACAAAAAATAAAACATCATTCCCCAAGTATACGTTTCTTTACCATTTCCCCACCAGTGCGGCCTTCTCCCTCGTTCGTCGGTGTCCATTTACATACACATCCTGAAATGTTTATGTTCTGAAAAATGTTCGGAAAGTTCTAATATCCCCCCAGAGTTTCTCTCTGTACACTTCCATCTTTCTTTGTCGCAGTTTCTATTCTTTCAAGGTCAAACGTTCATTTTTAGCACAGTTTACAACCAAAAATACGATTCAACGCAATGACATTATCTTTGAAGTTCAGTGAATTTTTTGAAGAATGTGTTCATAAAAACAAAGGCACATCTACAAAAGTGTGCCCCCACCCTGACTTCATTGCCTCATAACTTTTAAAAGACTGGATGTGTTTTAATGAAATTTCCTACAACAACGCTTCAGTTGGTGAAAATTACGATTATATCGGAATTAAATGTGAAACTTTTTTTTTTCCGAGGGTGGAGTGAGAATTTCAGAAAATTCACACCAGTCTGCTTTGTTTCCTCATAACTTTCAGAAAAATGGGCATTTTTTAATGAAATTTTCTACAAATACTTTTCAGAGTGCGTAGGAGTGGCTTTGTGGTAAGTAGCTTGCTTACCAACCACATGGTTCTGGGTTCTGTCCCACTGCGTGGCACCTTGGGCAAGTGTCTTCTACTAAAGCCTCGGGCCGACCAAAGCCTTGTGAGTGGATTTGGTAGACGGAAACTGAAAGAAGTCCGTCGTATATATATATATATATATATATATATATATATATATATATGTATGTGTGTGTATATGTTTGTGTGTTTGTCTCCCCAACATCCCCCCCCCCCACCCGATGGTGGTGTGTTTACGTCCCCGTAACTTAGTTAGCGGTTCGGCAAAAGAGATCGATAGAATAAATACCAGGCTTCCAAAGAATAAGTCCTGGGGTTGATTTACTCGATTAAAAAGGCGGTGCTCCAAGTAAAAAGAGTAAAAAAAAAAAAAAGGAGTAAAGAGTGTATAGATTACGATTTGGTTTTCCGCCAAATCAGAAAGATCCGGAATTTAATATGAAAAAGAAAAAAGAAAAATGCTGGGCTTGCACACATATATACTGACACATCACAATTTTTTTTTGAAATTTCAAATTTCACATCGTGGATAATTGTGATGTATGTCATCCCAGTCGACTCCACAAAAGAATGAAACGGAAAAGTTGACCTTGGTGAGTTTTGAACTCAGAACGTAAACAGTCGGAAGAAATGGCGCTGAGCATTTTGTCCGAACGTGCTTTCAAATTTTGGCAGAAAGCCAGAAATTTTTGGGGAGTTCAGCTGGTATTTATTTATCATTTATTTTTTTCTACTATTGGCACAAGGCTTGAAATTTTTTGGGAGAAAGGGCACTGGTGCGTAACTGGTACTTAATTTATCGACCTCGGAAGGACGAAAGGCAAAGTCGACCTCGGCGGAATTTGAACTCAGAACGTAGTGGCAGACGAAATACCGCTAAGCATTTCGCCCGGCGTGCTAACGATTCTGCCAGCTCGCCGCCTTAATAACTGGTATTTATTTTATCGACTTCGGTGGAATTTGAACTCAGGACGTAGCGACAGGCGAAATGCCATTAGCATTTTACCTGGCGGGCTAACGTTTCTCCGAAATTTATTCATCCTTATATATTATTTACTGTAAAATTTCCATTTTACCATCATCACTCCGGCAATTACATGGTTCTGAAAACGATATTCGGTTTCGGTTGAAATTCTTCGACATTACAGGTAATCCATTACCAACGTGAAATTCGAAGGCATGATTTAAAAAATTTATAGAGTTTTTAAGTTATCGGATTATAATAAAGAATGAAAGAATTTCAATAATAAAAGAGCATTATCGAATTAAAATACACAATAACATAATGCAGGGCTCTACAACTCTGAAAGAAGAAGTATACAACATTATACATATATATATATATAAATTTCTTACTGTTTGTTTAATATTCTTGACAATAATGGTAATGTGACTAAAGAAATGGAATTGTGTTTGGATTCACCGTGAGGTGTGCTTTTCATAACAAAAGAAAGATCTTATCTAAGAATTAGTGAAGAAGGTGAAGGTGTGGTTTCGTGGTAAGCAAGCTTGCTTCCCGACTATGAGGGCTTTGGTTCGGTCCCATAGCACGGCGCCTGGAGCCTTTTTTTTTTTTTGCACTTTAGCCCCGGGCCTACTAAAGCCTTGTGAGGGGATTTGGTAGGCGAAGACTGAAAGAAACATGCCACATACACACACACACACACACACACACACACACACACACACACACACACACACACACACATACATATATATATATATATATATATATATACACAAATAGTAAATGAGTATATGCATATATACGTACAGGTATGTGCATACCGACATCCACCTGTATGTATAGGTGCATATCTGGGTACAGGACATTGCAAACCAAACGTAGACGAGAAAACACACAAGCCACATAGAGAACATTCTACTTCATCAGCTACCCACGTTTTAACACCGGCGTTTCGATATATATATACATATATATGTGTATGTTGTGTGTCCCACCCACCACCGCTTGACAACCGGTGCTGGTTTGTTTACGCGCTGGTAACTTAGTAGTTCGGCAAAAGAGACAAAGTAGAATCAGTAGCAAGCTCAAAAAATAAGTGCTGGGGCCGCGCAGTGCGACTGAACCCGAAACCACAAAACAAAACCTATTTCGATTATATCGAGATTTGATTGGAAAAGAAATTCGGAAAATTCACAGGAGTTGGCTTTGTTTTTTTCATAACTTTCAGAAAAACGGATAATTTTTTAATGCGTGTGTGTATGCTTGTGTGTGTGTGTGTGTAATTGTTTTTGATTATGCACAATTTCCCTCTCCCACCCTGTTCCCTCCCCAGCACTCCACCCTTTGATGAAAAGTAAGTAAAAGAGGCTAAATCGATCACTGATATTTATTATAGATCGACATCTCCACAGATGAAAAGTAAGTCACTCGCTGGCTGTCGTCGTGATGGTGGTCGTCTGCAACCGCCATGGACTGGCGTTAGACTGTTTGTTGTTAGCATTAAATATAAAACTTGAAGAAACTTGACGCTAGTTTGTATAAATATTCCTTTCCTTGTGTGTATGTGTGTGTGTGTGTGTATGTGTGTGTGTGTGTGTGTGCGTGATAAATAATAATATTGCAGTTATAGATTATGATTCACAACCTAATTATAAATTATAATTTATAATAATTATATGCTTTTATCTTCTCTTACCTTTTCCTTGGACTGCAGCCATGCTTGCGCAGCGCCTTGACGGGTTTGGTCGAACAAACTGACCACCGCAGTCTTTGTTTTGTTTTTTTCGTTCGTTTTTGTGTTTGTTTTTGATTTGGTACTTATTCTATCGGTCTTCTTGCCGAACGAACCGCCCGATTTAAGGAGACGTAATCTAACCAGCACCGATTGTCACGCGGGGTGGAGTGGGGGCAAACCCAACATAACTGGGGTCCGGAATTCTCGTGAGAAAAAAAATAGGTGAACTTTCGATACAATGCCCAGAAATTCAAAATCAGACCACATGGGTTTATTTACATCAATTTGGCAGTTTCTGTAAAAAGTGTTGACAAAAAAAAGAAAAAAAGGACACCGTAGTGAAGATTGTGCGGGTGTTACGGAAAAGGCCGATCTTTGGTAAAGATCGCCGAAGACACATTTTACGGAAAAGGCCGATATTTAGGTAATCGTACCGAAAGATCGTACCGAAAGATCGCCACCCGAAAAAGACGAAAGCCAATGTCGACTTCGATGGCATTTGAACTGAGAACATAAAGAATCAAGAGAAATGCCGATAAGTATTTTGTCCGGTACAGTAACCATTGTACTAGCTTGTCTTGGTTCTCTAGTAATACTGACTTCAAATTTTGGCACAAGGCCAGCAATTTTGAGGAAGATGGTAAGTCGATTACATCAACCCCAGTGCTCAACTGGTACTTGTTTTATCAACTCCGAAGGGATGGTTGAAAGGCAAAATCGACCTTGGTGGAATTTGAACTCAGAACGTAAAAGCGGACGAAATGCCGCTACGCATTTTGTCCGGCGCACTAATGATTATCGTTTCCAGACGGAGGTAAAGAATACGCACACCACACGTTTTCGGCCTAACTAATTCTCGAAACCCTAAACACTGGATGTGCGTATTCTTTACCTTCACCTCCTTTCTGATATAGGCGCAAGGCTTGAAAGTTTGAGGTAGGGGGCTAGTCGATTATATCAAACGGCAAAGTACCAGTTCAACTGGTACTTCTTTTATCAACCCTGAAAGAATAAAAAGCAAAGTCGACCTCGGCGAGATTTGAACTTAGCACATAAAGGGTCAGAAGAAATGACGGGGAGTATTTTTTTCTTTTTGTTCCGACGCGGTAACTATGCTGCCAGCTCGTTGCTTTTTAATTAATTGTCAGAATATGTCGTGAATACTACTGAGAAAATTGATGGCATTGTTCTCCATGGACCGTCTCACTGTTATTTTAGGTCCGTCCACACGCACACACGTCTAATGTCCTTTCGTGCTCTACGCATTGTAAGTGACATTAGCAACTGTCCAGCTGTTGTGCTATTTATTTAAGCCTCTGCATTCACAATTCATATTTCGGTGGATAGAGAAAGGAATTAGGCGATTTAGTGAGAAAGGAAAATAAACCCTAGCCTCTATTCCACTGACATATGCTTCCTAATGTAACTAAATCCAGTCGTTATTTTCGCTCCTGTTTGGAGTCAATCAGGGAAGCCAAACCAATATGCGATTGCTCGACCTGCTAGAACTAGCTGTCAAATTTCATTCAAAATCGTACGGCATTGTCTTTTAAAGAAAATAGAAGGTCGTATTAGATTATATATATATATATATACATACATACATGGTATGCTTGAAAAAGATACACTATGCTTGGAATGGAAATAAAGCAAAGAGTAAAAAAACAGATGATCACATTGGAAGTCTTTGATCATCGGTCTGCTTAGTCAAGTCTGACCGGGGGTTAAACAACAACAATAATACCGAGAAGAATTTTTATTCTTGTTTCTTTTATTTCTCTCTACATCAAATAATTCCAGCCTTCTTTTTTTATTTTTTTTTACACACTATTGCTCATTCTTTGAGTTATTTCTGGAATCATCCAAACCACAAAGGGGAATTCAAATAATGGGGGAAAAAAACCCAGCAGGTGACTGACTCATGGCTTGGACTGTTCCAAAGTCATAGAAAGGGGTGTTGTTCCATGTTATGTCCCTCCCTATTATATTTCATTTTAATGTTTCCCTGATTAGGTCAAATCCTACGCAAAGTCGATAAAGAATCTCTCACTTGTTCTCTGTGAACTCAGAGCCCTTTGACACACTTCTTGCTGGTTCCGTCAGGCATTAGCAGAATATATATACCATATTTCCCCCACCCCCGCTTCCACGATTAAATGTGGGTAAATTCTTTGGAAGCATCTACAAGAACACTGGATATTCATGAGACTGTCTTTTATAATAACTGTCTCTTTTTTTATTATTTTTTTTATTTAACCTTCGAAATCTTATTTGGTCAGTTGTTCTGTATATGCATCACTCAAAAACGAAAGAACAAACGAGGAGCCTCTCTATGCGTTGTTAACGTGCTAGAAATAACAGTAACATCTTTCTCAAATTACATCTTACTCTCTTTAAAATAAAAAAGATAGATAGATAGATAGATAGATAGATGACGATTACTTCAATTTGTCAGATGACAACCGTTTCACAATCGAAATGATGGTAAGACATGCGTACGGCATTGGATTTTTGTAACAAAAACTTGTACAGCACTTTTGCCACTGTTACCATTGTAGGTTCCAGTGACAAGAATTGCAAGATGACTAGTACTTTCTGGCAGCAAGATTTATGTCAGACTGTCCTTCTCCTAGAAGAGCTGCCTTCCTCGATGCTTTGTCAAAAATTACGAGAGCGTCTTCTACCCTTGTGTAACTCTTAGAGGGAATCCTGACAGGTACAACGGCACCAGATCTGAACGGACCTTGGAGTAATGGTGATTTACGCATAGAGAGAGAGAGAGAGAGAGAGAGAGAGAGAGATAGAGAGAGAGTGTGTGTGTGTTCTCAAGATTGCTTTTATATACTTCCATTTAAAGCGATTTCGCATATCTGTTTCTCTTTTTCTCTCTCTTTTTTTCTTTCTTTCCTTCCTTCTTTCTTCTTTCTCTCTTTCTTCAATGCTTTCAGGCAAAAGGAAACGTTAAATTCTTCATTCCTCACGGCAATTATAGCTTATCGAACTTCTAGGAACTCTCTAGATATATATCGTGTA
>NC_142946.1:45836105-45874349 GCF_046866305.1 Octopus bimaculoides
TTACAATATCTCCGAGACTAAGAAGAGAATGGACGGGACGAAGTTATTCTCAACGCACAAGCCCTGTCCGTAATACTTCTTAGAACAGAGTGGACTCTACTAAAAGCCCCCAGCGTGCCAGGCGCTGGTGTTGAAATAGGGGACAGTAGCTATGTCTATCATCCAAGAAGATTGTAGTAGGATTTGAACTCAGAATGCAAAGAGCCGCAACAAATACTGCAAAGCAACTGGTTTGAGATATTCTTACAGTTCCCGCCAATCCACCGCCACTGATAGATAATTTCATCGATTTATTTATCGATCTTAAAAGGATGGAAAGCAAGGCTAACCTTGACGATATTGTCCTGTTTTGTTTTCTAATGTATCGTATTTTATGACATAAGAGTCTCACGGTCAAGTTAGATGTACCCTGATTTCAGCAGTGTATATCCAAGAAGGTTTTTGCTGCATTAAAAGTTCATTGGAGGCCTAACCTTACATATAAGGACCCGGGGTAATTTATTATTTTTTTTTAGGCATTGTATTTTTTTAGGAAAAATATGCCATCAAATACGACATATATTATTATATTATTATCAGACAATCCTTCGTTATTGATACATGACATCCTTCACCCACACAACCTTCCTTCATGGCACATATACGAGGCTAGGCTGGAAAAAGAGGAGGAATGACGTCGTCTCCTCTTACTCACATTCTCTATACAAATACCGAAGGATCGGCTATTGTTATATAATATACGAAGGCGGCGCACTGGCAGAATGCTTAGCGGCCCGAAGCTACAATAGAAGACACTTGTCCAAGATGCCACGCAATGAGACTGAACACGGAAACATGTAGCTGGGTAGCAAGCTTCTTACCACTCAGTCACAAAATTACCACAAAATATTTTGTCCGACGCTCCAATGATTTCGCCAATCAATATATAAATCAGTGTTTGTCTTGGAGAGAGATTTCTCTCAAACCAACAATTTCTTCTCTTGTAAATGTGAGGCATTGTGTGCCAAAGTTAGAAATCACTATTCGATCTGTGAAAAGGTAGAAGAATGGTAAAAATGGTAGAATATTACACAGAATGTTTCGCTTTATTTAATTCCGTCTTTTTTTTTTTTTAAATCTAAAGTTGCAATTCTTTTGGCAGTAAAACTAAGTGTTCTTTGTTGTTTAACCCCGGGTGGGCTGGTCCAGATCAAGAAGGTTTTATTTATCAAAGGTATTTCTAACTGAAATCATTCGTTTTTTGTTTTTTTTTAATAAATAAATAGTGAATCTATGACTACATTATGTAAGGTGACCTTTTTAAATCGGCAGGGTGTGCTTTGAGATAAATTCGGCTGGCTGCTATTTCAAGCAAATCCATCAACAGCTTGATTCAATAGGCATTAGTAATGTAACGACTGAGTCAAATGTATTTTGGTTGTAAACCTATTCTTAACAATGAGAAAAAGAAAAAAAAAAGCGAACGAGTCGATATTATATTTGGGTTGTGGACTTGATACAGAGAGAGAATGAATTAGTTTCAGTTGCTTGAGGTTGTGGAGGTGAAATCTCACCGGGAATGACATTGTATTTAAAGAACCCCTACCAGGGTCGATAAAATGTGGGTCAGGGATGTACCGATGATTCAAGCAACTGACTCTACTTCTTGCTGTAAAAAAATGTATAGCCTTCAGCCGACGTAACGAATAAATAAATGAAAACCATTACATACAGATAAAAGATTTCGTTGGGGGCCAGATGACGAGAATACATTCCGCCTAAATTATATTGATTGCTTTATAAATGGTGCAAAGGTAGATAGATAGATGTTTGTCAGGGAAAGCTTATAAGTCAGTTGAATCGACCCCCAAAATGGAAATTGGAATTCAGAACAAAATTAAAAGCTACTCACCACAATTTCCATTCCTGTTCAAGTCTTGAATTTTTAAGGGAGGAATGAATACAATTAATTAAATCGATTCCTGTACATCCGAGGTTTCAAGTTTCATTTGGCAGATGTATGTTTGCGCGCGCGCGCGCGTGTGTCTGTGTCTGTGTGTGATGTGAGTCGGTATGTACGTGTTCGTGCCTTCTAAGTTTTTTTGGGGTTTTAAAAAAAAATTTTCTTTTTACATTAAGTTCAGATATAGTCGTAATTTAACACCTGAAAGGTATCTGTCTTTCACAAGAAAGGTTTAGTGCTTATTCTGACGTTCTCTTTGCCGAACCATTAAGTTACGGAGACGTTAACAAACCAATACAAGACACTCACATAAGCATTCATGTATGTATGTATATATGTATGTATGTATGTGCATTTCCGCCTACCAAATCCACTCACAAAGCTTTGGTCAGTCTGAGGCTATTCTATTCTAGAACACACTTACTTAAAGACCTAAACGGTGGGACTGAACCTTGAACCATGTGGTTAGGAAGCAAACTTCTTACCACAAAGCCACGCCCGCACTTTCATTATAAAATATCCATAAGACGGCGAGCTGGCAGAAACGTTAGCACGCCGGACGAAATGCATAGCGGTATTTCGTCTGTCTTTACGTTCTGAGTTCAAATTCCGCCGAGGTCGACTTTGCCTTTCATCCTTTCGGAGTCGATAAATAAAGTACCAGTTACGCACTGGAGTCGATGTAATCGACTTAATCCCTTTGTCTGTCCTTGTTTGTCCCCTCTATTTTAGCCTCTTGTGGGCAATAAAGAAATAAGAAACGTTTGCACGCCGGGCGAAATGCTTAGCTGTATTTCGTCTGCCGTTACGTTCTGAGTTCAAATTCCGCCGAGGTCGACTTTGCCTTTCATCCTTAAGGAGTCGATAAATTAAGTACCAGTTGCGTATTGGGGTCGATGTAATCGACAGGCCCTCTCCCCCCAAATTTCTCGTCTTGTGCCTAGAGTAAAAAGATTATAAAATATCCTAACGACACAAAATCGGGTGAGGTGGGGGTAACACTTGTGTAGATAAGCCGTAAACGCATCATTCTACAAGCAGACAAGATAATTTCACATGTGATAAATCCATTGTGATAATTTCCCGAGGTGTCAGCATTCGTTTTAAATTTGTTATACCTTAATTTTTTTATAATTCTTTGTTTTTATGTTTTTAATTCAACTTAACACAGATCATAATGAGAAAAGAAGCGATGAGGGATTAGTGATTTATGAGAAAGTGAACTGTAACTTAATAATCCCTCATAAACCTAGTTACGAACGGAAAATGTCAACTGTCACGAAAATGACTTAATGTCCCCACCACCACCACTACCACCACCGCCACAACACTCTTAAGTTTGAATGGTTTAGTCGGAGATAGAATGACTTCAATGACAAATTTTGTATAATATGCCATTGCGACTAATCTGCGAATGTTACCATCCATGAGAATGAAGAACATTGACTGTGAGAACCACGCGCGCACGCACACACATACATACCGCGTTCGGTGTCACTGTGCGGCACTTTGGGTCAAATCTATATTACATTATTTACATTTGACGGATATTTGTCCTCATCTTGTTTGTTGTTAACACAACATTTCGGCTGATATACCCTCCAGCCTTCATCAGGTGTCTTGGGGAAATTTCGAACCTGGGTTCTCATTCCTGAGGTATTTTTCGATGTTGTTGTTGCTTTTGTTGTTGTTGTTGTTGTTGTTATTGCTATTATTATTATTCAGGCCACTGTCTGGAATCGAACTCGGAATCTTGTGGTTAGTAACCTGATTCCAGGCAGTGACCTGAATAATAAAATAATAATAATTAACATTGAAAAATACCTAAGGAATGAGAACCCAGGTTCGAAATTTCCCGCAGACACCTGATGAAGGCTGGAGGGTATATCAGCTGAAACATTGAATTAACAAGCAAAATGAGGACAAATATCCGTCAAATGTAAATAATGTTAACAATGTACATAATTCCTCATCTCTTAAATATAGAACTGAAATGTATATATTACTCACAAAGCTTTGGTCAATTCGAGGCGCTAGTATTCTGGCAGACACTTAAAGACCCAAGCAGTGGGACTGAACCTTGAACCATGTGGTTAGGACTTCAAACTGACCGATTACTTGTGCCTGAATTTGGTCGAAGGAAACCGTGTGAAAACCTGTCATGTGTGTATGTATCCGAATTCGGCACGCATTTATTCTGATAATTTTAAGGTAGCTTAGAGACATTTGGCTAATATATATATATATATATATATATATATATATATATATATATATATATATATATATATATATATATATATATATATAATACAAACCCAAACTTAACCATTGCTAACACATTTAAATAAGGAAATTCATCACCCCACTGAGAAAAAAAGGGGGAAAAAATATAGAACAAAACCATGGTAAATTAATCAAATTCTACCACCTCCTAGATTTCGATTATCTCCCCTATACCGGAAGCAATCCCTAATTACCTCCCCCTATCTAGAACTCTTCTTTCTCAGACTGGAGCGAACACGACACAATGAAGTAGAGAAATTTGAAAAGACAACACGAAACCGGTTATTTCTCAAAATACAATGTTTCTATACCAAAAAGATTTTATAACATTTTTCTGACATAATTTAAATATATACTTTAACCATGTAACACAAGCCTTCTGTAGTTTTTTCACTCTTATTATCTTTTATATATATATATATATATATATATATATATATATATATATAACAAATGATAAATGAGTATATGCATATATACGCACAGGTATGTGCATACCTACGTCAACCTGTATATATAGGTGCATATCTGGGTACAGGACATTGCAAACAAAACGTAGACAAGAAAATAATAATAACCAGAGTACAGAAAACACATAAGCCACATAGAGAACATTTTTCTTATATATATATATATATAGAGAGAGAGAGAGAGAGTAGAAAAACTCCAGCTTGTTTATTTTATTATCCTCGGTAGATGTTCACATCGGTAAATCCCTGTCTCTACAGAGGCTGCATGTTGTCGGTAGAGAAGAGATAATAAATTAATAATAAGGAAAACAGATTTATAAATCCAATTTTATTCTGCTGTCAATCACGTTTTTCCATTTCTGCACCTACATACCTTTCTACTGCAATTCGGTGCACACAGCAACATTTTGCATCTTGGCGTGCATTTTGGTGTTACTTACCACTTTGTGTATGTCTGTGTTTGTCTGTGAGAACATTATCATATAAAATTTATTTTGCTGGTCATTCCTCTTATTTTTGTATGTAATATAATTTTAATCTTCGGATTTTTTTAATATGCTAGATCACTGGTTTTAATTGAATTAATATCAATTTCTACCCTCATTAATAAATTTTATATAATAATGTTCTCATACCGGAAATTAGCTGCAAAAATTTATTAACTGCAGAATTATTTCCGGACTTAGCGCGCCAGATTGAAGACATTTGAAATGATACACTGAATGTAATTTGTAGAACTCTACACGTGCTCCCTTCCGGATGGACGTCTTGTGTCTAGTTCTGGAAATTATATTGCTAATCGACGGACTACGCTGACGACCCTGCAGATATTTACTTACGTAAATTTTAACAGGTGAAACCATGGTACGTAGGTTAATCGTTTTTTTTTTTTATTTAGTATTTTTTCATTTGTCTTGCTCTTTTACAATCTGTTGTGTCGCTGAATTTTTACTGAGAACAGATATTTTTTCGTGGTTAGATGATTCGGCATCTATTTCTAGCATATAGGAGTCTACTTTTGCTGGTCATTCCTCTTATTTTTGTATGTAATATATATATATATAAATATATTAATTATTGATGGATGTACAACGTAGCTGCGAAGACTTGTTCTAATAGTTACACGGAAAAAAAAAATAGTCGACAAGTTTTTACACACTTTTCAAATCAACTGTAGTACTGCCAAAGGCTTTATTGGGTCGTCAGGATAAATTCGTTTATTTATTCATTCATATTTGTTTTTTCTTTCTTTCTACTTGGCACTCCATCGTCATGTCTGAAAAGAGGAAAAAAAGTTTTTTCAGATTTCGCAAAAAAACGATTAACAAAAGTTGTAGATGAATAATGGAGCTACATAAATCACTATGATAAAAATTATTATTATTATTATTATTATTATTATTGTGGGTGTTAATTCGTACAACGTTGGAAATGATTTAAAGTAAATGGAATAAAAAAAAAGAAGAAAAAACGAACGAATTTATTTGACAACCCAATACACTACTAAAATTTTTTTTTTTTTACTTAGCTTCCCATTTAAAATATTGTTAAAGATTATTTTTTTCTTCATTTTCCTTTTTTTTACCTCAAGAATTGTTGCTTTCTTTCTTTAGCTATTCACATCTACCAAACAACTCACCTTCGAAACGCCGGTGTTAAAACGTGGATAGCTGATGAAGTAGAATGTTCTCTATGTGGCTCGTGTGTTTTCTCGTCTACGTTTGTTTGCAATGTCCTGTACCCAGATATGCACCTATACATACAGGTGGATGTCGGTATGCACATACCTGTACGTATATATGCATATACTCATTTACTATTTGTTTTTATATATATATATATATATATATATATATATGTATATGTATATATATATATATATATATATATATATATATTTATGTTTGGATATATATCATCAGCATCATCGTTTAACGTCCTCTTTCCGTGCTACCGTGGGTTGGACGATTTGACTGAGGACTGGTGAACCAGATGGCTACACCAGGCTCCAATCTACGTGGTCTGATCAGTAAGTATCCGGACTGTTGCTATAGTAAAGCCGCTTGGCGCAGATTGACCTTGAAGTCTGCCGTGCATGCGCTCTAAGTTATGTAACATCATTCGATAAGTCCCCGACTCCATTTTACCCCTGGTATTGTCCCCTCTTTGTTTAACCCTTGTGGTTTCAATAAAATCATCATGCTAGTTTCCACAGTTTGTGTGTTGATTGTTGGAGTTCACAGTTTGAGTTAGCCTGTTGGATTGTTGGTTCTTAAAAGATTGTTGTTACGTTACATGTGGTTACTGCCGTTCGTTTCGATCAATGGCGGACTGGCCAGGCTGCCAGCTTGCCCGATGGCAAGTGGTCCCCTGCTCCATTAGAATCCATATATGGGGGCCATGTTAGTTTGAGAATTTTTTAATTCGCCTGGTTGTGTTTGTAGACAGTTTTTTTTCATAAAAAAAAAAATTAGATGATAGCATTGTCGTTGCGGTTGCCTTTCCCCCTTGTAATTGCAGGTGGGGGCCCTTGTAGTTGCGGATGCCCACCCCACTTAGTCTCCTGATAACCAATATTTTTAGACCCAGTCTGCCACTGGTTTCAATTATATTGTTGTTACACTGTTGCAGTGCATTCGTTTATCCATAAGGAAAAACCAGCAATGCTGGCAAAGATTTTCTTCAGATGCAATCGCTATATGCATGACTGCCACTCCCATGTGGATCTCTACAGGTACTGCAGATGCTGCGCCACCATCAGTAGCTGACACAATTTTTTCAGGTGCAGCTCCATGGTCTCTCGAGACCAATCGATGCCTATTACTATGTAGAGATGGAACTCTATTACCAGTCTTCCATAAGATGTTCTATGACTTTCTTCAACTCGTTCTTGCATAACAGCCCCTGTTTACATCTATGTTCGACAAAGGGTAATTATTACCCTTATATTATAATGCCTACATACAAAGAATAAGGTACATCTGTCACGTAAACAGTCTTAACCAAAGCATTCTTTTTATCTTCCATATTGTAAAGTTTTAAGTATCACATAGATTATTGTAGAAATGTGTGGGTTTCTTTTTTTTTTTGCAATATATGAATTTACTTGTGCGTACGTAATATATAAACTGTTTGAAATAGAAACATCCATTGTTGAGTCCATTCTTGTCTAAGAATGCAGTCTCTTTACCTTCAACATAATTATCAATGGCAGTATAATGACTAAGGCAATACCTGTATAAAGGTAAAAAAAAAAAAAAAGATGTTCTCAGTTAACTACAGACATGTTAAATAAATGTTTTCTAGAGAAAAACTTTTAAAATGTACCATTATCTAGAAAACTGGAAAAAAATAATCGATATGAAAGTATAGACCAATGCAAAAAAAAACCCCCAAAAAACAAAACCTAAACACTTAGATTTTAATAAAATAGTCATCTTTTTATCTTGTTTCAGTCATTAGATCGCGGCCATGCTGGGGCACCACCTTCAAGAATTTTTAGTCGAATGAATCGACCCCAGTACTTACTTATTTTAAGCCTAGTACTTATTCTATCGGTCTCATTTTGCCGAACCACTAATGTATAGGGATGTAAACACACCAACACCGGTTGTCAAGCAGTGGTGGGAGATAAACACAAACACACATACACCTAAATATATACGGTGAGCTGCTCTCAGTTTCTGTCTACTAAATCCACTCACAAGGGTTTGGTCTGCCCAAGGCAATAATAGAAGATACTTACCCAAGGTGCCATGCAGTGGGACTGAACCCAGAACCATGTGGTTGGGAAGCAAGCTTCTTACCACGCAGCCATGTCTGTGCCTTAGTTAACGTTTGTTTTTTTTTTAACTTTTAGCCAAGAGCCAAGCGGGGTAATGTTGTTCCTATGACCATTTACAAAGCCTCCAAGACCAGTAGGAGTGAAGAATATAGATATCCTTAAATTGGAAAGCTAACCTGAATGCTTTAGTGACGTGAACTCCCCCAAAGGTGCCATGTGCTGCTGTTCAACTAATTGATCGGTTTTCCAACCCACTTCAAGACATTTATCATAATTGTTCTTGTAACTCAAAGTCATTGCTGATCAAGCACATTGCAATTAAAAAAAACAAAAACATTCAAGCTGTGCCTGTCCCGTTTTTTTTAAAATTTTATTTTTCAAAGGTGGAGTAACATGGAGTATCCAATGTGTTATTATTCTTTTTCAAAATGGTAGGATGCAGTTACTATTTTTAGCAGGTCAAACAACCTGGTAGAGAACCTTGTTGGCTGGTATCAGCAAATCTAAGGCTTGTGATTGGAAAGAGGTTTGGCTGTTCTTTCTAGCACAGAGGCTCACAGAAAAGTAGTTAACATTTGACGAATGACTCCCAAATTTAAATCAGGATCTAGAGAGTGTGTATGTGGTGGGTACTATCAGAAATTACATGTGTAACATTAACGTTTTTAAAAATGATACACAGAAGTATGATTATATTTTAAACATTTCCAGTCTTGCTGTGAAATAAATATTCATGTAGAAACACTCGAAGTGTTTGGTTGAAATTACTCAAATGTGCAGTTTGGAGCTATTTCAACTTCCGGTGTGTCGAAAATGGCTACATCTGATTGGCTGAAATTAGAAAATTTCAGTCTTTAAAGATTTCCAATATTTTAATTTATAATAACTCCCCAAAATGGTTATGATTTTTGAAATTAGCATGAAAAACTACATCTGTGTAGAAATTTTCTAAAAGATCAGCTCTTAGAGTGTCTGTTGTCATGCAACCAGCAGCAAACAGTTCATATAGTCGCATAGAAAAATGCCTTCGTTCACGCACAGCTGAGCTAATTTGCATAATGGTGTTGGTTTGACAGCCGCTAAGAAGTTATTGATACATCAACCGCCGCATGAACATTGAAAAATTCATGTTTAAAACATGTAAATGTACTTCGGTACACTGCATTATTTTAATGTCCGTGTGTTTGTGCATTGGTAATTATTTAATGGTTGTCAAACTAATAACATTATGTAAATTAGCTCTCTCTCTCTCTTTTTATTAACCAATGAAGGAGCCTACATTCAAAATGACGAGGAACCCCTTGTCGCCAACTAATGTGAAACTACATACTGAGAAATACTAAAAGAGAGAAAAATAAAGCGTATGGCAGAAAGGAGAAAAAAAAAACCCCATCATTCTTTTGGTTTATGACCATAAAATGAAAGTGAGGAATTATCATGAGCAATCAGTATTAAAAAATGGGAATTTTGAAAATGTTTTTCCCCCCCCCCCCCCATGGAACCATAATATCTTTATATTTAAATGTGGTATTCTCTGCCTTCTTCAAAAAAAAAAAAAGATTTAAAAAAAAAAGATTTAAAAAAATGGAAAAACAAAAAAAAAAACAGTTGATGAATGTGAAACAATTTGAATAACTTTTTTTCCTTCATTTTTTTTTTTTTTGCAAAGCTATAATCTCTGCTGTTAAAAACCCCCAAAAAACCCTTAATAAAAAACCCTTAATACCAAAAGAGTAATTTTTATGTAAATTTGTAAAAGCAAAGATTCATTATTTTTTTTTTCGCAGCATGGACGTTGCCCTCCTAGCTTCTTGCAATTTGCCCCTGGTACTGAAAAGGGTTCCTTGTACATGATCTACACCTTTGATTTGCACCCATTTTTTATCTATGGACCCCTTTGATTACCATTTTATTCTGGTGGACCCCACTAAGCCATTTGATGCTTAAAAGCTAGTTTTATAGAAACACTTCTTTCAATCATGCTCGAATGGTGCTTTCATTAAAAATATTCATTTTTCTGAAAGTTATGAGGAAACGAAGTTGTAGTGGGGGAGACTTGTGCTGGTAAGCAAAGCTTTCAAAGACTAAAATATATTTAAAATGGTTTTAACTATGAATTGAAACTTGGTTGTGTAATTTGCTGCTTACTTTCAGAGTAATGATTTTTGTTGTAGGCATTAATTTGTGTTAATTAATCACGAATGGGTTTCTATTTGCAATTGAAACTGGTATGTGGATCTAGTTTGCTGAAACAAACACATCTTTATTGTAAGACATTTGCTTTAAGCCTGAAATGGCATTAAGTGAAGGAGAGAGAGTGACAGTCACTGCGGAAAATGAAAGAGAAAAATGAATGCTAGTGCGGGGATGGGGAGAGAAAGAAAGAGTGAACAGTTGAACAGTTAGTGCAGAAGAAGGAGAAAGAAGGTGAGTGTTAGCATTGGGAGAGGGGAAAAGAGAGGGCGAATATTAGCGTATGGTGAGTCGCTTATATAGAGAAAATCAATATAATATTAAAAAAAAAAAGAAAAAAAATGAAGAAAATCATAAACCAACTTCTCTGGAGTTTGAAGTTAGAACTGAATGAGATGGAAATAAATGCCATGATATTTGGCACTTTGCTTACTCTGAGTTTTTCCTTCCAACCCCACCCCCCCACCCCCACCGAAAGAGAATCAGTGGGTTTCCAAGTTGTGAACTGAAGAAAAATAAGTTGTTGCCGAAACTTTCTACGAAAAACAAGCAAAAAAAAAAGAAAAAAGAAAGAATACAGTTCTTTTGTGAGATCAATAAACAAAAAAAAAAAAACAAGAAAAAAGAAAAAAGAAAGAAAAGATTGATAAATAGAAATATTATAGAAATGAGTTAATAGAGATCATAAAGTTGGAAACGGTCAATGGAGACATAAAGTAAGTAAAACCTGAAGAAATATATATATACACACACACATATACATACATATGTGTATGTGTGTGTGTGTGTGTGTATATATATATATATATACATATATATATATATATATATATACACACACATACATATATATTTATATACATATATATATATATACATACATATTTTATACATATATATATATATATATATATATATATATATATATATATAACACAACCCCACTATTTACTGACTTATATATATATATATACATATATATATACATATATATATATACATATATACATTTGTGTATATATATATATATACATACATGCATATATATATATACACATACATATATATATACACATACATATATATATACATACATATACATACATACATACATACATACATATATATATATATATATATATATATATATATAGGTAAATCTTTTCTGTCTTTATATCTTTATGAATACATAAGTATATATATGTCGTGATAAAGGTAGTTTGTTGATTGATATTCAGTCCCTCATCACTACATTAATTTTTGTTTCTTTTCCTGGCTTATATGGCTGTGTATATATGCGTGTATATATATATATATGTATATGATATATAAGTCCGTGTATAGATATTTATATATGTGCTGTTCTGTTTCTTATTCGTTGTTCATTGACTTGTGAAGTGTTTTTGTGATGGTTGCTAAAAACCTTAGATTTATTGAAACCAGAGAGGAACAGGATGTTGTGACGTTCGTTATTTTCAAAAGGACTTTTGAACATCGTAAATGAAATGAATGTATATGGGAATCAAAACCAGGTTGCTTTGGGATTGTCAGGTTCAATAAAGCAGAGAACAGAATGCTTCCATTCTACTAGAATAGTCAGAAATGATCTAGTGTACCAAAAACCATAATTTTTTTAGATGTGTATCTTTGAATATGCATCATAGACTATAGTTTTGCAATAAAGCAAAACAGAAAAAGATGTGGAGGCAGATATGAGAAAGGATTTTCCCCCTCTTATCTTTCCCATAATTTTTCAGTTTTAACTTAATTTTGAAAATTTTTTCAGATATTTCTGCGAGTGATTCTTCAGAAAATATGCAAAGCTTTATAAAACATAAATCTGAAGAAATTCTTGAAAAAAATGTCAAAACTGGATCGTTATGGAAAGGATGAAGGTGGGTGGTAATTCTCTAAAGCAATGGTCCCCCACTTTCCCTTGGGGGTACATTGTGACCTCACAAAGAGCTGGCAAATGATAAGGGTGTGGTAGGGGTTAAGAGTAGATTTTGGTTTTTCTTAGAAATAAAATATTTCAAACCAAGTACAAAACATACTTTCTATGCTTGTTTAAACAAATTCCTTTCCATCAGAATTAGGTGCAGGTAAGAAGTTTACTTCCTTACCACGTGGTTTTGAGTTCTGTCCCATTGCATGGCACCTTGGACAAGTGTTTTCTACTATAAATTTTTACGATCATACAAACCATTTTGAATATTATTTTAGCAAATTTAGAGTGATGTCTTTTGTGCTGCAAACCATTTACCATTTCTGTGGTGGCCCCTGCTTCCCTTGATGCCTTAAGCATGGGCTTATTATACTTAACAGTTAATCCAATGTTGCCTATTTTCTTCACTGCTCCCTACACTGAACTGATATCCTATATATCCAACTCATTCCCTTTCTCTAATCATGTGTCACTCTACTTTCACTCAGTGCACTTTTCTACACATTCATCTTTTCCCCATCTTCTATAATATTCTGTTTCATATTCACATTGTACCTGGACCTCACATCTCTTTCTTCATCTCTCTCTCTCTCTCTCTCTCATTTTCCAGGTGGGCAAGCCATGCATTCAACTCTTTAGCAAGACACCTGCTTCTCATCTCTCTCATAGTTCATTATTCCTTCAGTCTGTATCCTGCTCAGTTGAGGGGTCTTATCATGTGGGTACTTGATGACATTATCAGTGCTGGTGCTATGTAAAAAGCACCCAGTATGCTCTTCCAAGTGGTTGGCATTAGGAAGGGCGTCCAGCTGTAGAAACCATACCAAAAGCAGATACAGAACCTGGCACAGCCCTCTGGCTCATCTGTTCTTGTCAAACCATCAAACCCATGCCAGCATGGAAAAAAAGATGTTAAATGATAATGATGATGAGATTCTGTGAGATTTAGCTATCATTTCTAGCATGTCAAGCAGCCACATAGATGCTTCTTCCATTTTGGTTTGAATGTCCATCATGTTTTGATGTGTATAATATTTGTGAAGAGGTAATTCTTAAACAAGCAGATGATTAAATCACTCGAGACATTAATATTCATGAGTTCAATGAGAGAAATAAGACGACAAGTGAAGTACTGCGTTGCGTCCAGGTTCAAACCTCAGTGGGGGCACGCTTTACCTTTCATCCCTCTTGAGTCAATAAAATAAATATTTGTCATATATTGATTTATTTGGTTCAACAGGAATACATACGCATTTCTCAATGTTTATTTTTCTAAAAGAAATGCAAAGAAACCGGAGAAAGACAAAATCAATACGAAGTCCATAACTTTTAATAAAATATCCTTATTTTATTTATATCCTTTTGTCTCGTAAAATTCATGAATATTTATTATCACTCATAACTGAATTGACAATCTCTCCTCTCTCTCCTTCTCTCTTTTTCTCTTTCTCTCTCTCTCTCTCTCTCTCTCAAGCAGTGATTCTCAACCAAAGTCTAATGGCCCTTGAGGGTCTATATAAAATTTCGTTGTTATATTTCTAAGATACACAAAATATTTAAATAGGTGCAAGAGCGGCTGTGTGGTAAGAAGCTTGCTTCCCAACCACATCACTCCAGGTTCAGTCCCACTGCATGGCACCTTGGCCAAGTGTCTTCTACTATAGCCAAAGGCCGACCAAAGCCTTGAGAATGGATTTAGTAGATGGAAACTGAAAGAAGCCCATCGAATATATATATATATATATATATATATATATATATAGTGATGATGGTGGTGGTGGTGGTGGTGGTTTTGATAGTGATTATGATGGTGGTGGTGGTGGTGGTGATGTTGGTGACGATGATGGTGATGATGGTGTTGGTGGTGACGACGACGACGATGACGATTAACCACAGTTAATCATTCATTTATCATTGTTATTGTCATTAAATCATTATTCATTAATCATTGTTCGTAAGTATGCTAAATACTTTTAATCGAACGTCAGTTGTGTAATTTCGTTTATTTTTTTTATTTTTTTTTCAATGTTTGCTCCGTATTTTTACAGCAACTAATGTTGAATATTTAATTTATTTTAAATTTTTATTTGCTTGTTGATTGAAATTTTAAATCGTATGAGAAAGACAGGAAAAAAAAAAATGAAAATAAAAATTCAGTCTCAGAGGTGACAGGCAAACTCCAATGGTTTGTAACAAAACCATCAAAGATGAATTCAAAATTAACTCCACTCAGAATGAAGATGTTAATGGTTTCAAATTTTAGCACGAGGCCAGAAATTTTGAGGGGATGGGCAGGTTGATTACATTGACTCTGAAGCTAAACTAGCATTTATTCATTTTATCAGCCCCAAACAGAATGAGTTGTAAGAAATGCCGTTAAACATTTTGTTCAATGTGATAATTGATTCTATCAGCTTGACACCTTAATAATAATAATTTTTTATTTCTTTATTGCCAACAAGGGGCTAAACATAGAGGGGACAAACAAGGACAGACAAAGGGATTAAGTCAATTACATCGACCCCAGTGCGTAACTGGTACTTAATTTATCGACCCTGAAAGGATGAAAGGCAAAGTCGACCTCGGCGAAATTTGAACTTAGAACGTAACAGCAGACGAAATACCGTTAAGCATTTCGCCCGACATGCTAACGTTTCTGCCAGCTCGCCACCTTAATAATAATAATGATGGTTCTTCAGATTTTGGTACAAAGCCAGTTATTTCATGAGGAGAGGACAAATCAATTATATCAACCCCAGGACTTACATTATTTACATTTGACGAATATTTGTCCTCATCTTGTTTGTTGTTAACACAACGTTTCGGCTGATATACCCTCCAGCCTTCATCAGGTGTCTTGGGGAAATTTCAAACCTGGGTTCTCATTCCTAAGGTATTTTTCGATGTTGTTGTTATCATTCTTCTTCTTCTTCTTCTTCTTCTTCTTCTTCTTCTTCTTCTTCTTCTTCTTCTTCTTGTTAAGAGCATGGGAAACTAACCCCAAGATTCTGAGTTCGATTCCAGGCAGTGACCTGAATAAGAACAACAACAACAACAACATCATCATCATCAAAAAATACTTTAGAAATAAGAACCCAGCTTTGAAATTTCCCCAAGACACCTGATGAAGGCTGGAGGGTATATCAGCTGAAATGTTGTGTTAACGACAAATAAGATGAGGACAAATATCCGTCAAATGTAAATAATGTACATAATTCCTCATCTCTTAAATATAGAACCATAACCCCAGTATTTATTTTATCAATCCTGACTGGATGAAAGGCAAAGTCAACCTAAGAGTAAGTTGAACTTCATACGTCAGAGGAGATGCCACTAAACATTCTGTGTGACGTACCTATGATTCTGCTAGTTTGCAGCCAAACTGGGAAAATAAAATGGTTCATTCAGTAAAATAATGATAATGCGAAAATTTGTGTTAATAAAATGCTTTATCTACCATTACAGTAAGTGCTGAGATTTAGTAACCTTGATAAATTAGTTGTTAGCTCCAGTATGGGCATTCCCCATTAGGTGAAGTTGGGAAAAGAATACAGTATATTTATAGACATATATAGCCTTAGTTCAGTGTTTTTTTGTTTTTTTTACATTATTATTTTGAGAGGATTCTTTGATTCAGTTTTGCACAACAATCCAAAGATTGGAAGAATATTTCAAGGATGAGGTGCTGATTCTTTCAGTCAAAGACAAAAGTACATCGAGTTAAGTGAAATGATTCAACTGGGAATCAAAGCTGCAAAGCAGTCGTGTCTTTCTGGGAGCTTACCAACCGCTCTACAACACAGATTAGTAAAATGACTGCACTTCAGAGCATATTTGATGCACCCCAACTTCAGCAATGCTTATTCAAGAGAAAAGTTTTCAGTGCATTAAAGCATGTAATATTATCTTATGGAAGGTCCAACTTTGCGTATAGGACCCAGGGGAAATTCTTTGAGACATTTTTGGAAAAGACATGCATTATATATGCCATGAAATATGGTGAATAACTTTTATTGTTGATTAAAACTGTATTGCGTGGAGGTGCGTGGCTCAGTGGTTAGGGTATCAGCATCATGATCGTAAGATTGTGGTTTCAATTCCTGGACCAGGTGACGCATTGTGTTCTTGAGCAAAACACTTCATTTCACGTTGCTACAATCCATTCAGCTGGCAAAAATGAGTAACGCTGCGATGGACTGGCGTCCCGTCCAGCTGGGGTACACATATGCCATTGAAACTGGGAAACCGGGCCAATGAGCCTTGCTAGGCTATAAAAAAAAGGGCACATTTACATAAATAAATAAAAACTATACTGCAAGCCCTAGCAAAAAAAAATACGTTTATTAATTAGGTTGTTGTTATTTGCTACAGAAATCTAAGACGAAATCTCCTTAGGTGTATCGTTAAATCTTACACACCACATCTTAGTTTATCTGTGTTCAACCTCCTGTTTTCGATTTATTTGTTCTTGTTTTTGTTTATATTATTTCATCTCGATCATATTCACTACAAATTCAGCCGTGTCACTCTTCCGATTTTTTCCTGTTAAGCTGCAATCGACCCGACTTGCATTGAGTCAACTAAATCTAACTGCCACCCCCACTCCCACCTCGGTGCCATGCAAGGACGAGATGCTGCCTGTTTTTTTAGATGCTCCGTCTTTTCCATATCCATTATCCTACACTCGAAACCCATTTATCGATATGTTCTTCCAAAAGTCAGCAAGGTGCCCCCCCCCTCAGTTATTCATTTCCTCTTCCGTTGAACTCTGACTTGAAATTTTAATTTGCTACAAGTTTCAAATAAAAAATCAATAGGATGAATCTCTCACCCCCATATCCCAATTTTTATATCTTCATCTCTGTATTTCTTCTTGTTCTCTAACTCTCCGTCTGCTATACTATATTAATTTTTGTTTAATCTCCCTACCTGACTAAGTCTTTTTTCCCTTTCTTAATCATTTGTCCCCTTTAATTATTTATTTATTTATTCCCCCTCTTTGGTTGCTTGTTAAGAAAAACAGGGGAGCCTCTACGTGGTTTGCTATCGACTCTTTAGAAATAGTAGCTAAATCCCTTGCAACTCCTGTCTTTATTGCTTTAATGGAAATCTCATTCGCGAAGAAGCATTCTTTCAATTTATGATCAAAAATTGAAAGTGAAGAATTATTGTGAACAATTGGCATAAATTTAGCAAAACAAAAACAGAAAAAAAACTGAAATTTGGTAAAAGCACTTTTTCAGAATAGCAATCTATATATCTCTAAACAAGAGATCCTTGCCAAAATTTTTTGAAAACAAGAAAAACTATCAAAATTGAAAAATTCGTGACTAAACAAACAAACAAACAGCAGTTATTTTAGTTTGTGTCTTTTGTCTTGCATCATGGAATGTTGTTAAAGTTTAAAAAATTTACTTTGTCCTAGAACTAACTTTGTAGAATCTTATGCCATATAAACTTTTGATGTTAATCTCATAAGAATAATGTTATAATTATATGAAATCTGTTCTTTGGAAAATGGTTTGGCTTCTGACAAATATAAAAGGAGCAGACCAAACAAAAGAAATAATGTATGGTTGTTTAAGTAGTTAATGGCACTGGAATTCTTAATCTCTTTTAATGGTTTGTTGACCTTAAGACACTGAGGCAGCAGTCGATCCAAAACCTTTGCCAGACATTTAAGAATTTAGAGAGAGAAAAAGAGAACAAAATAAAGGTCGGATAAATTTTTACTATTACACTGTGTTACTTTGAAGGTGGAATATGTTTTTTTTCTTATGGTTTTTGATGTTTTGATGTGTTCTGAACAAATCTGATCATCAAAACTGTTTGAAATCATGAAATCACTTGTTCTTTAGGTAACCTCTTCCCTGTAAGTGAGGTGGGTGATTCCAGCTGCTGTATAACCCCAGGTGAACTCAAATTGACCAGTCTTACAATATACTGTCAGCCAAACGATGAAGTGTGATCCACAAGATTGCTATTCCCAAATATACCAAATTTCTAAGACGGCGAGCTGGCAGAAACATTAGCACACCATGCAAAATACTTAGCGGTATTTCGTCTGTCTTTACGTTCTGAGTTCAAATTCCGCCGAGGTTGACTTTGCCTTTCATCCTTTCAGGGTCGATAAATTAAGTACCAGTTGCATACTAGGTCAATCTAATCAACTGGCCGCCCTCTCCAAAAATTTTGGGCCTTGTGCCTGGAGTAGAAAAGAATATACCAAATTTCAATGGTTCCAGGCTCAGTCCCACTGTGTGGCACCCTGTGCAATTATCTTTTACTTTAGACTTGGGCCAACCAAAGCCTTGCAAGTGGATTTTATTGAAGGAAGCCAAAAAACACCTGATATATATATATATATATGTGTGTGTGTTTGTGTTTGTCCCCCACCATTGCTTGAAACCCAATGCTGGTTTGTTTACATCCCATAACTTAGCAGTCGGCCAAGAGAGACTGATAGAATAAGTACCAGGCTTAAAGATAAAATAAATAAAAAATAAAAGAACTGGGTCAATTCATTTGACTAAAAATTCATTGTGGTGCCCCAGTATGGTCGCAATCTATTGACTGAAACAAATAAACGATATAAAATATTGTCCCTGAATACAACACCTGATTTTTAATGTACACACCTGCAATACCAAACCAAAGTAATTTACCGTATTTACTGGTGCATAAGCCATACTAGTTTATACTTAATTTCAACTGCAAAAAACAAGTCTGAACATGAAGGGAAAACATTTTGTATCAAGATTTAATACTAAATTAAGGATGCAATTTACACATGAGTAAATAAGAATATTCTGGTTCCTCGTTTCGCATGGGTGACTAACTTAC
The DNA here is from genome assembly GCF_046866305.1 of Octopus bimaculoides. Lineage (NCBI taxonomy): Eukaryota > Metazoa > Mollusca > Cephalopoda > Octopoda > Octopodidae > Octopus > Octopus bimaculoides. Next base: position 45,855,569 of record NC_142946.1, read on the forward strand.
CACAGCACCACTTTGCTGTTACCATAAGCCAATACTTTAAAAGGGATATAGTCTTTTATTCTTTTGTTTGTTTCAGTCATTTGACTGCGGCCATGCTGGAGCACCGTCTTTAGTCGAACAAATCGACCCCAGGACTTATTCTTTGTGAGCCTGGTACTTATTCTATCACTTTTGCCGAACCGCTAAGTTTTATATTATTATTTCATTCTGTGACTTTTGGATGTGTCTGTCATTTTAATTGGTTGTTGTTAATATTTCACTCACATCGTTCATATCCCTGGAAAAGCTATGAATGTCACTTCTTCGTTATCTTTGTATTTTAATTACAAGACAGAATTTTTTTTTATAAATATGTTAGTGAACAACTATGTGTTTAGGTGAATAGTTAACGAAAAGTCTGCTAATTAATGGCAAAAAAAAATATTCTAAAAAGCAGTTATTTTGTTTGTTGTTTTGTTTAATCTGTGGAAACGACATCAGTGGATTAAGATTCTTGTTTACTTGCTTCGTTTAATTTTTCATTCAACATCCGCTTTCCTTGCTGGCATGGGTTAGACGGCTTGACTGGAATTGGTAAGCTGGAGGGCTGCACCTGGTTCCAGGATTTCTGCAGTTGGGTGGTCTTCTTAATGCCAACTACTCTGAGAGCGTAATGGATGCTTTTTACGTGCTGCTGGCACAAGTGCCATTTACAGAACACCAGCAACGGCTGTGACAATGGTGCCATTTACACAATACTGGTAATGGCCAGTGTTTTTATTTTTCATATTTTGCTTGTTTTAGTCATTGGATTGCAGTCATGCTGGAGCACCACTTTGAAGGGTTTGGTCAAACAAACTGGCCCTTGTACTTATTTTATTTTATTTTATTTTATTTTATTTTATAAAGTCTGTCTCTTCTTGCTGAACTGCAAAGTTACGAGGATATAAAGAAACCAACACTGGTTGTCAAGTGGTGGTGGTGGGTGGGATTCACCATATCGACCCTGCAAAGATGAAAGGCGAAGTCAACCTCGGTGGAATTTGAACACAGGACATAAAGACAGATGGAAAAAAAAATAGGCCTCAACTTAAGTCGGTTTATCCATCTGTACATCAGCGTCGGCAAACATATTTAAAAGCATAAAAATTTTTAAAAAGAGGAAAAACACCTAAAAAAACAACACTAAAGTAGAAAATTAAATAAAGTAGATGTGAAAATATGTACAAACCATTTAGATTTATGCTAATAAATGTTTAAAAATATTTTTTCTGTGTTACATCAATTTTTGAGTTAAGTCACACGTTTTGGAACCTATTACTAGAGTGAGTTGAGGTATTGACTGAATTAACCAAAGTCTAAATGGATTTGTCAAATAGGCACCACACTTCATCCGTTTTTTTTTTCTTCTGTTTTTTTGTCATTCTTTTCTCAAAAATTTCTTTAGATTCCTGTTTTCAATAATGGAAATTACGCTTTTGAGAAACAGAAAAAAAAAAGGGAAAAAGGTTCATTTAATTTTTTCTTTTTTTTTAACCAAACCTCATTTTGTTGCCTTTAACTTGTATTTTTGAATTTTGGAATTTTTTTTGTTAGAGATAGGTGGGAATTCGACATCTGAAAATATGGTGACTATGATTCCGAAAAAGAAATTTCTTCCAAAATTTCAATGCTAATTTTTATTTTGAATTTGTGATCATAAACTGAAAGAATATCTTCTGTATTTTTGTTGAGAGAAGTTCATAAGATTTAGTGACATTCATGCCTTTACTCAGCTTAACAACAGCAGTGATGTAAAACTGGGGTCCCTAACCACCAGGCTGCAGACCAGGACCAGAAGGTGAGTGGCTTAGCGGTCTGGGTATTTGGCTCATAATCGTAAGGTCATGAGTTCATTTCCTGGCAGTGTATATTGCGCCCTTGAGCAAGGCACTTTATTTCACATTGCTCTTGTTCACTTAACTCACAAAAATTAGTTGTACCTGTAATTCAAAGGGGCCAGCCTTGTCACATTTGTGTTATGCTGAATATCTCTGGGAACAACATTAAGGGTACACGTGTCTGTGGAGTACTCAGCCACTTGCATGTTAATTTCTAACGAAGCCCTGCCTTCCTAGAAGCAAGTCAAACAACTGAAAGAGGAGAAGGAGGAGGATGATGATGATGACGAGGAGGACGAGGAGGAGGAATGAGTGAAAAGGAGATGCTTGGGCTGAGGCGATATAGAGACCAGCTAGCTCTGAAGAGGCCATAGTAGCAGCAGTGATACAAAAGGCAGATGGAGAGAGAGAGAGAGAGGGAGGGAGGGCAGTGATTAAAATGTGATCTTTGCCTACATGTTCCTCCTACAAAAGATGGCCTTCACCTCATTGAGAGAAATTGATATTTGAATAGCGTAGGAAAACTCCATCATTGTTGACTTTCACTTCCATTCGTCCATATATATATATAACCTCTCTCTTTTACAAAAAAAACTGTCATTCTACCTTATCAAAAGACATCGATATCTGAATAGTTTTGGGTGGTGGAGCTTGGTGGTGTCTTTATATTCTATAGTATCCAATTCCATTTGTCACTTTTTCTGGGCTTGAATCCCATTAGAATTAATTTCTACTTCTTATTCATCTCCCCCCCCCCACCACCACCACCACACACTCATGGCCACATAACACCTTCAGCACCCCTCCCTGTTTTTATGTGTAAATAAATATTTTACATTTTACTAATTTATACATACTATAAATCATTTGATATTTAATATAATATTATATAATTTGCATACAATAATATAATAATATTATGAATTCATAGCGTCCCCCAATCTGAATGCTAAAAGGTTAATTTAAGGGAGATTTGGCTGCTATTGTTACCAGGTCAAGCAACTACTGAGATTCCCCTTTCTGCCGAATCAGCTCAATCACACTTTTTATGTAGTGCTGTGTACTTTACATTTTGATGTAGACATCTGAGATGGCATACAGTGTAATATATAGCATTGACCAGAGGGTGATATCGAGAAAGATTGATGTAATGGCAGGAGGTTGCTATTTTCTAACATCTTGGCGTCTAGACATAAAGTTTATTTCAGTTGAGGCTAGAATATTTATATTATCTTCTGACCACTGACTGTTTTATGGATGATCCTTCATGTGGTTGTAATCTCAAAAGAAAGAACGAACAAAACCAGAATATTGATAAAGTATAAACATCATCAACATAAAAAAAAAAATTTTCAAAGAAATTTACAGTCATATTTCAGATGTCTTTTTACTTTCCTGTTTTTAAGTATGAAATATTTATCATTTTTTTTTTTTTTTCACTTCTTTCAGTCATTGGACTGTGGCCACCCTGGGGCACCACCTTCAAGGGTTTAGTTAAACAAATCAACCCCAGTAATTATTTTTATATCTGGTTCATATTTTGTCTCTTTTGCTGAACTGTTAAGCTACAGGAACACAAACAAACCAACATTGGTTGTCAAGAAGGCACATATATAATGACAGGCTTCCTTCTGTTTCCATCAAATCTATTCACAAGGAAGCCCAGGGCTATATAAGAAGACACATGTACAAGGTGCTATGTCTGGTACTGCATCAGAGCATTTATTATCATTATTATTATTATTATTATTATTATTATTATTAACTTTTGTCTTGTTAGAGTGAGACCTGTCATTAAGTATTTTCCAAGAGATTTTAACATTTTGCTTTTAGCGTATTGGTTTTTGAATGAGAGCTCCATCTTTAATGTTAACCAAGAAAATTGTGACTGATTAAATCTTAAAAGTAATCTGTTTAATGTAATCAGAGAAAATACGAGACTGCGTTGATTAGCTGTCTTATGTGCAACAAAAATCTTGTTTAATTATGGATGATTTAACTGCCGAGAATTTTAACGTAAACTGATATTAGACATCAGAGACACTGTAGAATTTTATTTGGCGCTACTAAGTTCATTTTGGCACACTGCTTACCCAAATGTGCAAACATCTTTTGACATCCAAATAAATTCCCAGACTCACTTAGAATGTACTTCCTGCACCCCTTCTTACAAACCCTGTTAACCCTTTCGTTACAGTATTTATTTTGAGATGCTCTGTGTTTCTTTCAATTAATTTTAAACATAACAAAGAATTTAGTTAAATAACTTGGTTATCATTAAGCTAATGTTAGGAACATAATTTGTGACTAAGGTTTGGTGGAAGATTTTAATTCAAAACTGATGAAAACAAGACATTTGTACTACAGAGCCAAAGGTGGTTTTAGCCAGGTTGGTATTGAAATGGTTAAGAATTATTTCTCTATTATATATTTTAACTCTTTTGTTACCATATTTCTGTTGAGATGCTCTGTGTTTCTTTCAATTAATTTTAAACATAACAAAGAATTTAGTAAAATAACTTGGTTATCATTAAGCTAGTGTTAAGAACATAAATTGTGACTAAGGTTTGGTGGAAGATTTTAATTCAAAACTTATTTAAACAAGACATTTGTATTACAGAGCCAGAGCTAGTTTCAGCCAGGTTAGTAACAAAAGGGTTAAGAATTGTTTCGGTTCAGCAAAAGTGACTGATAGAATAAGTACCAGGTTTAACAGAATGAATGTACTGGGGTCGATGTGTTCAACTAAACATTCTAAAAGGTGGTGCCCCTGCATGACTGCAGTAAAATGACTGAAACAAGTAAAAGACATGTTCTAAGAAATGAAGCTTAATGTTGGTGGAAGAAGAACGACAGGTACAAGTATATGGGTATGATGTCTTGTAATTCTTGGGCAGCATTTCAATGTTTTAGCTCTGTGGATATTGAATAATAAGAATTCTTGGTGTCGAAACCACAATGATTTCCAATACAGTAGCTAATGATGGGTTGTTCATCTATTTAGATTAAAATTATTATTTATTGTGATGTTTACATACTTGTTTGTATGTTGTTTTTGGTTTGTCTTTGTGTGTTCTTCCTCCTGTTGGTTTTATCCCTGTTCATAGTCCAAGTGATTAAGGGTAATCCCTTGTTGCCTGGTATGAGACTGGATCTAGTATTTTTCTTTGTTTTTGTTGCTTCATTTTATGAGAACACTTTAAAGTGTCTTACATTTAATTAGCTTGAGATGGATGTTGTAATTGGTTATTAACAACATTATATCAGGAAATTAAGAAGAAATAAAATTATTAGGTTAATTAATAGCTCGTAATTACATTATGCTTGACTTGCAATACTCATTATTAAGTTCAGAGATGTGGAAACTTTGGCTAATAAAAGTGAATTAGACAAAAATAAAATCCCTTTGATTGAAGGACCGGGGGAAAAATCCAGCAGGTGAAGAAGAAAAATATAGGACCATTTGTCGGCTGAGTTCTGAATTGTATTTCAAAGTCTTTAACACTTGTGGCAAAAGATTTCACTTGTATAGAATGAACAAATAGAACCTGATCATATATGGAAGCTCTTCTTTTTTCTCTTCCTCCTCTATCTCCTATTTTTCCTCTTCTATCTCCGCTTTTTCCTCCTCTTCTACCTCCTCTACCTCCTCTCCCTGCTCTTCTATCTCTTCTACCTCTTCTATCTCCTCCCCTCCTCTTCTTCCTCCTCTACCGCTGCTACTTCCTCTTCTACCTCCTCTTCTACTTCTCTTCCACCTCCTCTACCTCCTGTTCTATTTTCTCTTCTATCTCCTCTTCTTCCTCCTCTACTTCCTCTTCTTCCTCCTCTACTTCCTCTTCTTCCTCCTCTACTTCCTCTTCTTCCTCCTCTACTTCCTCTTCTTCCTCCTCTACCTCCTCTTCTTCCTCCACCCCTCCTCTACCTCCTCTTCTATTTCCTCTTCCACTTCCTCTTCACTTTCCTCCCTTGTCTCCTCTTCTACCTCCGCTTCTTCCTCCTCTACCTCCTCTTCTACTTCTCTTCCACCTCCTCTTCTATCTCCTCTTCCACCTCCTCTTCTCTTTCCTCTCTTGTCTCCTCGTCTACCTCCTCTTCTACCTCTTCCATCTCCTCCTCTTCCCCTCCATCTCCTCTTCTACCTCCTTCTTCCTCCTCTACCTCCTCTTCTACTTCTCTTCCACCTCCTCTTTTATCTCCTCTTCCACCTCCTCTTCTCTTTCCTCTCTTGTCTCCTCGTCTACCTCCTCTTCTACCTCTTCCATCTCCTCCTCTTCCCCTCCATCTCCTCTTCTCCCTCTTCCCCCTCTCTTTCCCCATCGTCATCATATAGCTTGGACAACATTGCCTGATGTACATTTTGTTTTATTTTTTATCTTTTTTTTTTTATTTAGATATGATATGATTTGAGAATTATCTAGCTCTGCTTTTTCTAGCGAGTCAAATCAAACGACTCCGTGCAGAGGTTCATTTATTTTCTCATTAAAGAGATATATTTATGGCTTTCATTATTACCCAAAGCTGTTTGCAAATATCTTATCAATCGAAATATCTATTATCTTATTACAGAAGCTGTAATAAATCAAGAAATTTGAATAATAAACGAGATTCCTAGATAAAGAACACCATATCTCTGAATTCCAATCTAATTATAATTGTTCCGTTGTAGATGGGTTTTCTGTCCAGTTTTTGACAACTTATGCAAAATAGATGCATAAATTTAAATAATTTTGAATGAATGATAATTCTACATATAACTGACCGATTCCAATAACGTTTGTGTATCTTTTTCTTGAAGTAATGAAGATCTATCTATCGAAGCCAATCTTTGGATAGAATCAATATTTTGTTTGAAGTATAAGACTTCATTTATATGCGTTTTGTCACGTAGGTGTAGTTATGGCTGCGTGGTAAGAAATTTGCTTCCTAACCCCATGGTCCTGGGTTATAAACTTCATTAGCTTACAGCTGTTTCTGCTACAAGATGCAGTGGACTCATAGTTGGGTGCCTGAGTAACACCTTATAGCTTCATCAGAGCCACAAACATGAAGTGCAATTTATTTCATAAGATAATCGTTTATTTCTTCCTTATTACTGGTCTGTACTTGACTAATGCTTTGGTCTGAACCATATGTCTATTGAATTCTCTACCACATTATTAGTATCACAATATCTAAGCAACATATGTATGTATATATGTATGTATATATATATATATATATATATATATATATATATAATTAAATAAAGATGGCTACAGCTATCCTATCTATATCTTAGATTGTGCTTCTCTTTACGATTTATGATCTACTAACAATATATGTGTGTGTGTATATATATATATATATATATATATATATATATTTAGAGGGAGAGAGATAGAGAAAGATAGATGTATGTGAGTATACACATGCACACACAAACACACACACACACACACACACACACATACACACACACACACACACACACACACAATCTATATGTGTGTATCTATGTAATCTCACAGATATATAAGTAACAGATATGTCAGATAACTTAATTAAAAATTTTAATTCACATCACTTATTTACATAATTAAATGGCTTCAATTCTTCATATTTATAGCAGACAGTCAGTCAAGTATACATTAAATTGATTTTTTTTTCATTTTCGTGTTTATTTATTTCTTGATATTTATTAATTTCATAAACACACCTTAACCCTTTTGATAACCAATTCACCTGGCACCACCCATAGTTTTTCTAACACAAACCTACCTATTCTAGAATATTCATATCCAAATTAAAACCTTCCACTGAAATTCCATCTATCTTAAGAACCTTTTGTTAATCTGTATTCAAAACACTGGTTTAATATATTATACCGATGAATGAAAAGCAAACTTGCCCACTAAAGCAAATCTTTGAAATACTCGATAATTTCCAGAATTAATTGAAACTTAAGCTTTGTATTTCGTTAGAAATGTTATCACGAAAGGGTTAACACATTTTCCATTCAACTCACCTGCGCTCAGCTTTTATCGTATATCGTTAGCATTATTAGCATTATATAGTCAACCTGAAGTGATTCTTCTCCGATAGCCATGCATCTTCTGCAATTTACTGTACATGTTTCTCACTGTTTCTCATTTGTTAATGTTACTGCACCATCACATGTCTTCTTATGCACACACACACACACACACACACACACACACACACACACACACACACACACACACACACACACACACACACACACACACACACACACACACACACACAAGCATTGCTTCCACATCCCGCTCCATGTCATTTGAAGAAGGTTTGGTTATAATTCATGCCACGTTTATTCTTCAGGCTGGTTTCACATATTTATTCATTTAAATCAGAGTTAGGTGTAACAAGCGTCTTACTACGTATTCTTGCAGACCTCCTTCTCGCCTTCTCTCCCCCCCCCCCACGCCTTCCCCCATCTCCACATATTTACCACTGAATTTCTGGAATTCTCTGATCTTAGTATCATATTATATAGCTGTCATAAACAAAAGTCTCTTAAGAGGAGATAATTTTGCTTCAGTCATTTTCACATTCTTCATAATATTGTTGTTGTTGTTGTTGTTGTTATCGTTGACAATGGTGATGATTAGCCCCCGGGTCAGATTTCTTTGAGAAGGTCTGAGATCAAAGACATTCCTAATATAATGGTCCTTCTTCTTTTCGTATTTCTTTTATGGTTTTAACAAGGACTGTGTCTTGTCCTATTTAAAAACATCCTTTTTTTCGCCTTTCACACACCATAAATCTAAGACTGCATTTATTAACCAGTGTCCTTACTTCTTTGAAGTAGTAAGGTGTGGTGTGATGGAACTTTGGTTAGTATTTCTAGTAAGCTATGTGACCACATAGTCTTCCTTGGCTCAGAATTTCATTTATTTTAATATTTATTTGTTTCAACCATTAGTTGAGGTCATGCTGGAGCCATTACTTTAGATCAGTGGTTCCCAAAGTGGGCACTACTGGCCCACTGGGGGTGGAAAGATCCGGGGGGGGGCGGCGTTGAAGAAAAATGGGGCAATAATAGGGTGACCAAAACAGGTCAAGGGATGTAAAGAAAAAAACAAACAAACAAAATAAAGGGTTAATTAGGTTCAGTTTTATTTGTGAAATGCCGTTGCTAAGAATTTGCTGCAGAAAATGGTCCAAGTTTGTGGTGCTGATTGGTGATGGTGGCGGGGAGCACTAGGGATATGGCCTTAGAACCAAGGGGTCGGCAGCCTGAAAAAGTTTGGGCACCACTGCCTTAGATGGTTTCATCAATCCAGTCAACCTCAGTATTTATTCTATTTGTCTCTTTTTGCCTGACTGCTAGGTTATGGATGGAGATATAAACAAACAAACAAACAAACGTTTGTGAAACGGTGATACAAAAGCACACACACACATACAAACGTCTACCACCATACACAAAAGCGGTTATTAAAACAATGATGGCAGCCATGATGATGATGGTGATGACAACGATGTTGATGACAATGATGATGATGGTGATAATGATGATGCTGATGATGATGACAATGACAACGAGGATGTTGATTGATGATGATGATGATGATGACAATGATGATGTCGACGATGTTGATGATGACGATGTTGATAGTGATGATGCTGTTGATGATGACGATGATGATGATGATGACGATGATGATGACGACGACAATGTTGATGATGATGATGATGATGACGACGACAATGTTGATGATGATGATGATGATGACAATGTTGATGATGACGCTGTTGATGATGACAATGATGATGATGACGACAATGTTGATGATAATGATGTGGATGATGACGATGATGATGACGACGATGTTGATGATGACAACAACGACAACAATTTTGATGATGGTGATGACGATGTCTGGCAAATTGATTGACTTCAAATTATCGAAGTCTTTTGCTTTTAGCTTTTCCTTTTTCGCCCCTCCCCTCTTCGTCTCGTTTCGTCTCTCTTTTTTCTTCCTTCTAAATGGAAAGAGATAATTTTTCCTATATAATTATTTAGGTATTTCGTTAGTGTTGAGTTTATTTATGTCTTCTCTATGCAAATAAAAATATTTGCATTAAAAAGAAAAAAATAAATTACTTTTCTTTCTTTCTTTCTTTATTTCCTTTTATTTTACAAGTATATTCAGACCAATTTAAAAATAACGAAATATTACTTTTCACTACAACAATCGATATAAAATCTAATAAAGACTAATGACTCTTCTAAGTAGTAGCAGTAGCAGTAGTAGTAGTGGTGGTGGTGGTGGTGGTGGTGGTGGTGGTAGTCATTGTTGCGGTGGTACTTCTGGTGGTAGTTGTTGTTGTGCTGCTCATGGTAGTGGTATTGCTGGTGGTGGTGGAGGTGGCGGTAGTGGTGGTGGTGGTGGTGGTGGTGGTGGTGGTGGTGGTGGTGGTGGTGGTGGTGGAACCGCTTGTCGTGTTGGTGGCCATGACTGTAATGGTATTGCTGCCTGTTGATAGTGGTACTGCTAGTTTAGGTGGTGGTTGTGGTAGTGGTATTGTTAGTCGTGTTGGTAGTAGTGGTGGTAATGGAGGTAGTGGTATTATTACTGGTGGTGGTGGCGGTGGTGGTACTGTTAGTTGTGTTGGTAGTAGTGGTGGTGGTCGCGGTGGTAGTGGTAGTGGTATTGCTAGTCTTGGTGGTGGTTGTGGTAATGGTATTGTTAATTGTATTGGTAGTAGTGGTATTGCTAGTCTAGGTGGTGGTAGTAGTACTGTTAGTCGTGTTGGTAGTAGTTGTGTTGGTAGTGGTGGTGGTGGTGGTGGTGGTGGTGGCGGCAGTGATTGTGGCAGTGGTATTGTTGGTTGTGGTAGTCGTGGCAGTGGTACTGCTACTCATGGTGGTGGTGGTGGTTGTGGCACTGTTGGTTGTGGTGGTGGTGGTGGTAGTAGAGATAAAGATGATATCTTCAAACTCCACACAGTTATTAAGCATAAAGAAAGATAAAATATATCATACCTGTTACACACTGAAAAAAGAAAAAAAAAAGACAGGTACAGCTTTCATGTCCAACACAACATACCTTCTCCTCTTCTTTCTTCAGTTACTGTTCACTTGTTTTTCAGATTCCATTCACAAAAGAAAGCCATTTATTTCATTGATAATCTGAAAATCCTGTGCTTTTATATTAATCCATTGACAGTGGGTTTCCCTTTTACTTGTTGTTGTCGCTTACTATTTCAGATTCTACTTTCACTTTTCAAATTGGATAACCCTTCAGTTCTACTTGAAGTTATTCACTGAATCCACCCTTTGACTCCTTTATCCATGTTGTGTTTCTTTCCCTCAAAGTTGTGCACCAAACATGTGATGTCAGTAAACACTAATTTTCCGATTCCTCAAAGCAGGCATTGACAGAATTCTCGCATTCTGACTAAAGGGATCCTTTGCATAACATGACCTCTGTTTATTCTTCTATCTTTGCATGTGTGACGATGGGTTGTTTCCTTGAAGCTGTTGCTTTCACAGTTGGATGGCCTTGTTAACAACTGAAACACGAAACAGAAGAAGAACCTGTCTTGTGTGTCAGGCTAACTTTCTTTGTCTTCTTTATTTTTTTCCGAATTTATTCAATTAGATGAGGAGAAACATGGTGTCCAATGTTTACTGGTCCTTTATCATATGCAATGCATTTTTATTTGTGTTGTTTTGAATTCATTACGTTATAGTTCCAGGTTCAGTCCCACAGCATGGCACTTTGGACAAGTGTCTTCTACTAGAGCCATGGGCTGACCAAAACCTTGTGAGTGGATTTGGTAGATGGAAACTTAAAAAAAAGCCCACATCTATACACGTGTGTGTGCGTGTGTGTGTGTCCTCCATCACCACTTGACAGTTGGATTTGGTTCGTCTATACGTCTGTAACTTAGTGGTTCAACAAAAGAGATGAACAGAATAAGTACCAGGCTTTAAAAAAAGTGTTATGTTGATTAGTTTGTCTATAACCCCTTCAAGGCATTGCCCCAGCTTGGCCACAGTCAAACGACTGAAACAAGCAAGACATAAAAGATATCTTGTAGCTTTGAGGTTTCGGTGATGAGATTGTTTATTTTTAGAATGACATTGTAGGGTCAGCATGAGAAGCCTGACCAGGTCAGTTTGACCATAAAACAAGTAGAATATTTAGAGTTGATCTGTCCGGTTTGAATATTAAAGGGTTAACCCTCACAGCTTTGATGTCCTGAAAATCTTTTCTACATCACAATTTTAATCCCAAACATTAACCATTCTCAACTTGAGAATGGTTAATGTAGAGAATGGTGATGAGCGTGAGATTTAGTATTTAACAATGGTGTAGTGGAGACGGACAATTGATGGTGGTGATGATGATGAGGAGGAGGAAGAGGAATTATATAAAATAGTAATTATATCAGATAGCCTCGGGCGGAGGTGCTATGCAACTTGTAACTTCCGAAGAGTAAAACTGCTGTATTTGTAAAAAAAAAAAAAAAGGTGAAAAATGGAAAAAAAAAAAAAAACCCTCAAAAAAAAAAAACAGCACATCTCTGAATGGTGGTGTACATCTTTGCAAATTAGTCACATATTCCCTTCTTTTTTTAATGCTATCTCAGATATATGTGTGTGTGTGTGTGTGTGTGTAGCACCTTAATATCTTATCCATTGTACTTTGTGAAACAAGAATAATAAAAACTAGTTATGAGACACACATAATATTACTATCTCTCTGTAAAATTGGTTTTGTGAAGCAATGAAACCTATACAAGCATAGCCAAGTACCCTTTTCTTCATTATTTTATAATGTTTTCTTTCATTTTTTTTTTTGTTTTTTTTTTATTGGCTGTGCGATACAATGGAGTTATCTTGTATATTTTATATCACTATGTAATACAGCAATAATTTTTGTGATGTATTTCGGTTTTATTGCTCTGTAGTTTTGCTATTGTGTGTACCATCGGTTGTCCATCTCTTGTTCCATTGTATTTGCTTATTTAATACAATACTCGCAGTTATATACAAAGTTTCATGAAAGTATGCCATATACTAGATTCCATCTTATTATGCACTATATGTTTCCACCGTATTATACACACACACACACACTGCACTATAATTTTATATTTTAGTTACGCAGTATTTATCACTATGTGGTATTAGTAATATGCAGTAGATACCGAAAGCATGTGGCTTTGTGGTTAGGATACTCAGCTTGTGACCAAATGGTCATGAGTTCAATTCCAGGTGGTATGTTCTGTCTTTGAGCAAGACACTTCATTTCACGTTACTTCATTCCACTCAGCTGGCAAAAGCAAAAATGAGTTGTACCTGTAATTCAAAGGGACCAGCCTTGTCACATTCTATATGACATTGAATCTCCCTGAGAACTACATAAAGTGTACATGTGTCTGAGGAGCACTCAACCACTTGCATGTTGATTACACGAGCAGGCTGTTCCGTTGATTGGACCAATCGAAACCCTCGTCGCCATAACTGCAATTATTTTTCTAGTTTCTGTAACCAATAATATGACTCTGATTGTTACAGGAAGAAAGTGAGACTGTGTGGTGTTCATGACTTTTCCATGGCTTTCTTTAGACCAATAGTTCCCAAACATTTTCAGGCTGCAGCCCCCTTGGTTCTTAACCCCCCCCCCCCCACCACCAACTGACCATCACAGACCAATTTCTGCAGCAAATTCTAAACAACAGTATTTCCCAAATAATTCTTGACCTAATTAACCCTTTATTTAAAAAATTTTTTTTTTACATCCATTTCCCCATTTAGTCACCCCATTATCGCCCCATTTTTCTTCGACGTGCCCCTGAATTTCCCCACCCCCCAAGCGGAGCGGTACTGCCCACTTTGGGAACCATTGCTTTAGACTATTAACAATGTGTTATGAAATAACAACAACTGGAATTGGTAAAATGTGTCACAGACTTGGTTTACCAAACTATTATCCGTGTTTTATTTTATTTACATGAGCCAACAAGGTAGCAAGTTAGCCACTATGAAACTTGATTGATTTGTTAGAAAGAGCAGTCAAATCTTCCCTTAAATCACACCCCCACTGTCTTAACTCTTTAGCATTTAAATTGGTCAGATCCAGCCCAAATATTCTTCCTGTTTCTTGTTCAAACTGGCCACCACCCCGATGGCTGTGTTGCAGTTATTCTCTTAGTAGAACTTTGGTGATCCTGACCGTTGATCTTCTGGGATTCCTCAGCTCAGCATCGATATAAGAAACACTACTGGCTCAGTTGAGCTCTTTTACAACCTCTTCACCATCTGCCATGCTGCAGTCCCATGACTTTGCCATGTTCCTGGCAGGGTGGGCACAGTCGTTACTCCATAAAGTATTTTCGAATTACACCCCCTACCCACCACACACTCACATATTTATATTAATCAAAGGAATTCCAACTTTGACCAAGCCAACATTCTCCCACTCTTGGTCGAAAGGTGGAGTGGAGCATCGTGAAATGTAGTGTTTTGCTCAAGAACACAACGCGTTACCCGGTCCAGGAATTGAAACTACAATCTTACGATCATGAGTCCAACACCCTAACCACTAAGCCATGCGCTTCCACTATTGTGAACTTGCCATTACTTGAATGTGCTTTTATATATAATTCTTTATTGCCCACAAGGGACTAAACATAGAGGGGACAAACAAAGACAGACAAAGGGATTAAGTTGATTACATCGACCCCAGTACACAACTGGTACTTAATTTATCGACTCTGAAAGGATGAAAGGCAAAGTCGACCTCGGCGGAATTTGAATTCAGAACATAGCGGCAGACGAAATACTACTAAGCATTTCGCCCGGCGTGCTAACGATTCTGCCAGCACCTCACCGCCTTGTGCTTTTATATAGTGTCATGCTATTCAGTTACTTGATTTGCTTTAAATAGCAGCCAAATCTATTCAAAATCTCACTGCGCTCCTTTAACCTGTTTGATATTGGCTCACCTGTGACTGCACCTGGTTCCATGATACAAACTTCCTTCTGTTAAAGGGATCTTATCTTATAAATCTAAAATCATCTTTTAAGATTTCGTATTAATTCATATTCCAAACACCAAGTTAACAAGGAAGTTATTTAGATAAATTCATTATTTTCAAAATTAATTGAAAGAAAGGGAGTGCAATCAAAAAGAAATATGGTAAGAAAAGGGTTAACGAGAGAAAGACCCATTAGCTAATGAATCTTTGATTAAATACCCATGAAATGTCAGTGGTGGTTATGGCCGAAATATCTTTTGATCATAATTCTGCTGGATCAAGTTTGACCTCGGGCTAAACAACATCTCATTTAATTAGGATTTACATATGCCCCTACCTGGTCATTCAGCTTGCTAGAAATAGCAGCTAAATCTTCCTCAAATAAACCCCCTACTGTTTTTGTTTTTTTTTAAAGTAGACACAGAAGTCCATGATATATTAACTCTGAAGTATAAATCAGGATGGTCATGACTGGAATGTCTCTCATCATAGATCTGCTCAATCAGGTTCATCCTGTGTTGATAAACAGCATTAAGTCAGCTACACCATTACATTAATTAAATTGCTGTATTGCAGAAATGTTATACACGGAGATATTGTACCTGCAATACTGTAATGTATGTCATTATGCATGTGATATTATTATACATTCTATGTGATATTGATATTCTATATTATACAATGTTATCGACTATATTATAACTGTGCACTACAGTAGTCCACTGCGTGAGGCTGCAACAGTTTTATATAGATTCTCACATTTATAACAGTCAGCTGTGTGATATCCACAATGCATGTGAGAGACCTCCTGTAGGTTTCTCTTCTATCTATCAATCTATCTATCTATCTATCTATCTATCTATATGTCTGTCTGTATATTTATATATATATGTGTGTGTGTGTGTGTGTATATATATATACATCTATTTATCTACGTATCTGTATATATATGTGTGTGTGTGCGTATATATGTGTGTGTGTGTGTGTATATATATATATATACATATATATATATATATATATAATAATAATAATAATAATATTAGGGACAAAATCCAAAATTACAGGTAAAAAACTCAATTAAAATCAATTTATAAAAAATTAAATTAAATTGAGCCTTATAGATAAAGTATATATAAAATATATATATATATATGTATGTATATATATATATACATCATCATCATCATCATCATATATATATATACATATGTATATGTGTGTGTGTGTGTATGTGTGTATATATATGTATATATATGTATATGTACACACACACACATACATATATACATACATATATGTATTTATATATATCTACATATATAAAAATCCAGGTGGATATCAATCAGACTCCATTGAATGCAGGTAGAATACACATCCAAGATAATTCCTCTTGTATGACAAGGAGATCCAAATATCATTTAGAAGAATTAAATTTGTTAATGCAACAGAGACAATTGTCGGCTTTGTAAGGCGAATTCAATAATTGAAGACAAGATTTTCTCTTTATGTATTTTTGTTACATGTGTGTGTGTGTGTGTGTGTGTATGAATATAAGTTCATTGGTTTTAAATATTACTGGAGTATTCTTAACCCTTACCCAAATCTCAGAAATGCATTTGTTATTCCGCATGGCTCTGAAGGTGTGAACTGAGCACAAATGCACACACTCACACACACACACGCACGCGCATGCACACATCTTCATCATTTTTTATGCCATGTTTTTCCATGCTCACATTCATTGGACAGGGTCTTCTCTAAAACAGCTTCTCAACACTTGGTCTTGGGTTCTTTGTTGTCTCTTTTCCGAGGTTCAGTATTCTAAGAATATCACTTCTTCATACGCCCCTCCCCCCTTGGTCCTCCTCTTCTGAAGATTCCTTCTACATGGATCTCTTGGTATTTCTTAATCCTGCAGTCATCTTCCATGCACACCACGTGTTCATACACACCACATGTTCATACACACCACATGCTCAAACCAGCATCTGTCTCCTTTTGGGGCTGAATAATAATAATGATAATAATAATTATAACATTGAAGAATACCTTAGGAATGAGAACCCAAGTTTGAAATTTCCCCAAGACACCTGAAAAAGGCTGAAGGGTATATCAGCTGAAACTTTGTGTTAACAACAAACAAGATTGAGGACAAATATCCATCAAATGTAAATAATGTAAATAATATCATACAATTTACCCTTTAACTTTTCCCACCTTGCTCTTACTCTGGTTACTGTGTTTTTTTCAGAACACCTAACCACAACGCTAATCAGAATGTATAAGAGAAACTACGAACTGCTCCTGGGGAGCTCTCTGAAACTATAAAAGAATTTTTATTGGTACCCTCACAACTAACTTATTCTTCCATACCTTCTTCAAAGTACCTTATTTTCTCACTGTAATGTTGCTATCCGTCTGAATATGCTTGAGGCAAATTTGAACTGGGGAACAAGCTCTTCAGTCATGGAAAATATATCTCTTCAATCAGCTCCGTGACAAAATGCAGTGAGTAACCTTGTTCCTCGGTTCGAATCTCCCTCAAGCATATTCAGATTGATAATAACATTGCAATTTTACGTAACATTGTTTAGCACGCATTCTCTGTAACTTCTTTTCTCAGTATGTTTATGACTCGACAATATCTCTCATACATCCAGAGTTTACATTGACTGCATAATATGGATTTTCTAATCTACTCTGTTCTTGCATATTGAACATGGTCACTCGCCGGATGGCAGCATGAGTCCTGTCTTATTTCCTGTTCACTAAAACTTTTGTCTTTGTTAGATTTCTTTGATGGCCTTTTCATTTTAGGCTTTTGTTTCCATGTCTGGAATGTCTTCTCTAATTCTTCAACAAATTCAGATATGAAAAATTATGTCATTAATGTACAGCAGCTTCAATGGATGCCTGGTAGTCTTAAACTCTTTGGTTGCACTTTGGAAAATTATAACAGGAAGGGGATGAGGACTGAGTCCTTGTGAACACCTACGTCATCATCATGTATGTATGTTTGTATGTATGTATGTATGTATAAATATTAATAATAATATTTTATAATCTTAAAGCTTATAAGCATATCACCGTACATTGACTCAGGTAAACAGTCTAATATCAGGGCCTATAAAGCCCTCAACGGAAAAACATTAGGGTTTGCTGTACGCATGGGACACAAACCCACACCTTTATGTATTTGCTACAAATGTGCAACCATTACACTAACCTACATTACACACACACACTGTATTATCAATATATTTCTGCTGTTCAATTAGCATAATTGGTCTTTGTGCACTACAAGATGGAGTATTTTAACGCATCACATCATTTTTCTGTTCCTTCCCTCGTCTCTTTTAAATATTCTGCTGCTTTAAAACATCTGATAAAACAATTGAAATATGTTCATATTAGTTGATATACATACATCCACACACATACATACATACTCACATACATACATACATATATACATATATATATATATATATATATAAAGGGAAATATAAACAAATATTTATATTCTTGGGAATAGAAATTTCCCTTATGAATTTTTTTTACACACTGGCTTCTTGATAAAATTCTTGTAAAAGAGTTTTATCCCTTTTTGAATTTATTTATATATATATATATATACATATATATATATATATATATATATATATATATATATATATATATATATATATATATATATATATATATATATATATATATATATATATATATATATATATATATATATATACATATATATATATATATATATACATATATATATATATATATATACATATATATATATATATATACATATATATATATATATACATATATATATATATATATATACATATATATATATATATATATACATATATATATATATATATATATAT
>NC_142946.1:45874849-45907349 GCF_046866305.1 Octopus bimaculoides
TTGCATATATATATTCATGTATGTTGTTTGTGCGCATGTATGTTTATTATTTATTTTTTTAATCTTTTATCTTTGTTTCAGCTATTAGACTGCGGCCATGCTGCAGCACCACCTTGAAGAATTTTTTTTAGTTGAATGAATCAACCCCAGTACTTTTTACCCCTTTAACGCCTGGTCCTTATTCTATCAGTCTCTTTTGCTGAACTGCTAAGCTGTGGGAACATAAACACACCAACACTGGTTGTCAAGCGGTGGTGGAAGACAAACACACACACACACACACACACAAACATACACACATGTGTATATGCATGTATATATATATATATATATATATATATACACACACACATATACACATACAAGCTTCTTTTAGTTTTCATCTAAAAAAATCCACTCACAAGGCTTTGAACAGCCTGAGATTATGTTATGGTAGAAGTCACTTGCCGAAAGTGCCATGCAGCGGTATTGAACCTGGAGCCATGTGGTTGGGAAACAAGCTTCTTACCACACAGCTATGCTGCATCTGTGGTTATTATCCAACCATATCATTGTTAGGGTGGCAGGTTGCGCTAATAAGTGTACCAGCTTGCCACCCTAGCAATAATAATAGTAATGATAAATATTGAATTATTAACGATGACTATACAATATGGTGAGTACTTCACGAAAACTATTATGGTACTCCACTTTCAATTATATATTCTTTTCCTTTTACCCTCTTCCACCTGTTCAGATACACAAAACTGAAGGTTCAAACTATTAATGAATGATAAAAAATGTGCTGGTTCTATAAGCAAAAATATATTTGAAATTACATGACAATATGATTGGTTGCCATATAATGTTGGAAAATAGGTCACATATTTATCTATTTATTCATCTCCAAAGCATTCACCATTTTGTATGAATGCATGTATGTGTGTGTATATGTGTGCCTGTGTGTTCATGCATGCATTTGTATGGAGTTTACAAATCAACAAAGCATTTGCAAATATTAACCCATTTGATTCCAACCCGCATGAGACCACCTCTGGTTCTAAGATACAAATTTCCTGTTTGGAAATTACAGCAATCAAAATTAAAACCTTCCATTAAAATTCTGTATTAATTTATATTCCAAACTGCATTTTAATAATGATAGGCGTTTTACCGAATTCTATATTATTATTGAAATTAATTGAAACAAAGGCAGTGTATTTCTGTAGAATTATGGTAATAAAAGAGACAAAAATACAAGTTGGAATGGAAAAGTTTATAGTATTTTTACTAGTTTTCGTGCTCCTTTCGGCAAGTACTGACATATTCCTGTTGTCTACCAGCAGGAATTAAAGTGGAATTTCATGTTAGCATCAATTGATTGCGACTGGAAAATAATTGTCACAAAATCACAGCAGCTGACAGATGATCATGTGTCAAGAATAATGGTAGTCTTCATGTTGGTCTTCCCTGCTGTATCCTGGAGACAGATTAATGGGCAGGAATTTTTAGGGCCTAAAGTTAGTGGAATCTTGATTTGGACTGTTGTGGTAATGGTTCCAGCCTTTCTAGATCTGTCAAACCCACATATTGCCCTTGGATAGTGAATGATTCACACCACACCACCTACCTGTGGTTGTGCATCAGGGGTTAGGGTGGAGTATTGACTGAAGAACTGCATGTAGAAACACTTGTTCTGTTTCCAGTCTTGTGCAAGAACTTGTTTAATCTCTAGATTATGAGGTATAATTCTGATGACGATGATGATGGTGGTAGTGGTGGTGGTGGTGGTGGTGGTGGTGGCGGTGGTGATGATGGTGATGGTGATAGTGATGATGGTGATGATGACAATGACAGTGACTACAACATTGATGATGCTATTGTCACACATAAGTACAGACACACACAAGTTTCCATGGCTACATAAATATACATCATTCTCTGTCTGTCTGTCTGTCTCTCTCTCTCTCTCTCTCTCTCTATATATATATATATATATATATATATATATATATATATATAGATAGATAGATATACATAGATATAGATAGATATATTCATGTGTGTGTGTGGGTCCTGTGCAAATTTTAAATTATTTAAGTACTATAAACGTATACCCTTTGTTGTTCATTTTTAGATGATATTTGAAGTTTTTTACCATTTCTAAGATTTACTTTGAATGTCATAATCAGCGGCATCATGATCATGATCATCATCATCATCATCATAAGCAGCAGCAGCAGCAGCAGCAGCAGCAGCTTTACATTTCTCTCATCTCCACATTCATTTGAAGTGAACACAAACAGAAAATATCCTTGATTGTTTATCCATACAACTGGCACCAACAAGTTTTTACCATTTTTCCCGTTCCTCAGATCTTTGGAAAAATAACAAAACACAGCAAATTACTCACACACACACACATACACGTGTGTGTATATAAATACATATAAACTGATGTTAAAAACAAAGGCAAAAGAGAAATTGGAGGAAATCTTTGGATAAGACACATGGCAACCAATTTGGGTTTTCTGTTTGGCTCGGTTCCTATTTCCAGGAATTATGCTATCAAGTTCACTTTTGCAAAAAAGTACTTTTCAATGTTGTTATGGATGCTGTTTGCATCTTCTACTTTTGGGAATTGAATCTTGGTTGGGTTTTCATGGGCATTACTGTTGTTATTACCAATTCTTTAGAGATTAAACATTTCATTCCTCTTTAAATACTAATTGTTAGTATTTGGTGATAGAACTGTGTGGGTTTTGAGTCTCTTCTATTTGCACTGTAAGCATCTTATTCAAACTGCTATCATTATTATTATTATTATTATTATTATTATTATTATTATTATTATTACTATTAAGGTGGCAAACTGGTAGAGTCAAGTTTTGACTGCTATTTCCAACGTGGTGGTATCTCTTAAATACCCTAAATTATATATATATATATATATATATATATATATATATATATATATATATATATAGTATCCAAAATGTATAATATTGAATATCCAACATGGCTGGTCTTATGTCAAGAATACAATGGAGTGTTAGGTAATAAACTGATTTAATGTATGTATGTATATATACACACAGACACATGCACACACACATGCATTCACACATACATACAAACATGCATGTACTCCCCCACACACACACATTGTTTTTTCTTGTAGAAAGGGCTGTGTTTGTTTTTCAGTGCAATTGTTGTTTGTTTGCTCTGTATGAGCCTGATGCGTTACATCTCGTTTACCCAATATGTAGATTTACTGGTGTTAAATTAAGTGGAAAATTTCTAGCAAATAAGGTAATTAATTGTCGGCGGAAATTTTTTTTTTTTTTTTTGGCCTGTTTGTGGAGGTATTGGTGGTGGGGGTAGGGGTGGGGGTGGATGACTTTCAATTTGGGAAGAAAATGTTTTCTTCTTTATTTGCAAACAAAGTAAATGATTTCTTCAAGCAGAAAACTCCCCCAAATCTTTGAACCAGAACAAATACAGTTTTATGGTTATTAACTAGAAGCAAGAAAGAAATGAACAAAAAGATTTTATAATGGAGCATGCATGCTTTGAAAGACGAAAATAGTAACGTTTCTGTATAGATAGCATCATTTGTGAGAATACTTCCAGTGACAATTTTAGCAACTGCAGCAGTAATATGTATGCATGTGCATATTGCTGAGTGAGAATGGTAATTGCAATGGAAGCAGTTTCACCAAGATTTCTGGACACAGGTAATTTTTGGACAGGAACTAAATCCATGGTATGTCACAAAGAGATATCTCCTTGCCTGAAGAATTTATCATGAAACAAGCAAGCAGGAAAGTGACATAGTTCTGTTTCATTAAGAGCTGGGGGGGGGGGGGAGTTACTGTGTGCCTTCAAAAAAATAAATAAAGAGTATCTCTGGCTGATGTTAGGGGCAGTTTTCTTTCTATCAACTAGACTAGGGCTTACCGAGGGGTTTGCCTGGTCTTTGAGACCAAAGTTGAGATGACTTAGAGAACCACAATCCCGCTCATAGGTTCATACTGCAATAGTATAATAATACAGTAATGGCTGTTGGGGGGGGGGGGGGGAGGGCATTGCCAACAATATTCACATCTGGTTTGTCATTCCCTTTGTAGTGCAATATGGTTAGAGTTGGGTAGTGGATGCAAATGTGACCATCAACATGTCTTTGATTAGTCTCTTGTGTTCAGTTCTGAATTTACACAAAAGCAATTTCCCAATTATAAGTAAGAATATAATTGTATATGTCTTTACCTCTCTCTCTCTCCGTCCCTCTCTACCTCCCCCTCTCTCTCTGACATTTTTTATCACCTCTCCCTATAGAAAATAATATTGAATTCTAACACACCATAGGCTGAGTGTGGACTTAAATGTTCTAAGGTGTCCTGAAAATAACAATGTCATTCTATCCATGATGAGTATTTAAACAAAACCAGTGAGACAGGCAGCTCAGGTTAGAAAGCAGAGCTGCTACACATGTGGCAGTACAAATCACTGGAAGGTTTTTCTGCTGTGAGCAGCTACAAAAGGCGAAGAGGAAGTGATGGAGACAGGAGTAGATCTTGGTGGTTACTGTTCTAATGGCACCATTGGTTGCTTGTAACATTGAGGATAGTCAAAGAACTTGTTTTATCTTCAGGACCAGAAGTTGACAAAGCTAAAGACTTCACTTCCAGTAGTAGCAACTCAGCATCTTACAATCACGGGAAACAAATGAAAGCTAGACAGGAGTAGTAGACCACTGTCAAAGGAAAGACGAAGAAGAAGGGACAAAAACAGTATGTCCAGTGGAAGTAGCTGTGCAACTTAGATACAGAGGACCTCTCTCCCTCATCCAGATGGCATGACGTTCGTGATTATGTCATTGAGCAATTTGGCCTTCAGACCAGATCTTATGACATTCATGTCATTGAACAATTTGGCCTTCAGACAAGATCCAAGAGATCTGAAATGGGAAAACGATGGCAATGTATTGTATGAAGAGCAAGATTTTGGCCCTCGTGCTGGTGGCACGTAAAAACACCCACTGCACTCTCGGAGTGGTTGGCGTTAGGAAGGGCATCCAGCTGTAGAAACTCTGCCAGATGAGATTGGAGCCTGGTGCAGCCATCTGGTTCACTAGTCCTCTCAGTCAGACTGTCCAACCCATGCTAGCATGGAAAGCAGACGTTAAACAATGATGATGACAATGATGATGTAAACAAGAGGACGTTGTCAAAGACCACATCAATTGAGCTCCCACTCAGTCAAACATTTCATAATTTCTACCCCATTCAATCCAAAACCAAAAGCACAACAACAACAACAACAAACATGCTTATGAGCACTTCTGGCTGTACTTGGTTCCAATACAATCAAGGGCAGGTGAGCAAGGTCGTAGGCGTTCTGATCTAACCTAATTAGTGGTTTCCCACCTATGTGTGGGCGAGTTGCTTTATTTGTTTTACATATTCTTTAAAAAAAAAAAACTATACATAAACACATAATTAAATGTATATATAGTTACCGTTTACTCTGTATATTTAATTCTTATAAAATTTTTATTAACACACCTATATATAGACCATATAACACCTTCTACCTTTCATTTTTGTATCGTTTTGTTTTCTCAATCCACACCTTTTATAACCCTTGTGTATAACATTGTTGCATATATAAAAGGGTTTTTGTGGCAAAAACATTATAATTATCATTATCATTATTACTATTATTATTATTATTGTTATTATTATTAGCATCAGCAGTAAAAGTGGCAATGAGTATTAGACATAAAACTATCTGGCTGAAAATGACTGTAATTCAATTTGCTGCCTCAGTGAATCTTTTGATATTGATCAGTTGTACGTCATGTAATGCTATGCTCTGTTTTCGCAGATACACGAACCATTCCAGTTAAGCTAGAACTGTGCTGCCATAATGATGTTAGCTTTGACCATTCTCTTAATTTGTGTAGCCATAAGTTCTGTTTTGAGTAAACATAGGAAAGCATTTGGCCAGTCGCAGATAAGAATGTAATTATATATAAAATGTGTATGCATGTGCATGCATGTATGCATTCGTATGTGTATTTATGTGTGTGTGTGTACATATGTGTATGTGTGTATATATATATATGTGTGTGTGTGTGTGTATCTTTATCACCGTTTCTTACTCTCTTTCTCTCTAAATTTCCTCCGCTACACACACAACTGTTAATTCTTAACATAGGCTCAAAATGCAAAAAGGCCCCAAATATGGGTGGAAGGGTGGGCAGCTGTGGAGTATAGTCTGCCATGTGGACTGGTATTTTATTTTGTCAGTGCTGGCAGGAGGATAACGATGTCTTCATTTGGCAAGGATTTGAACTCAGAACGTTAAGGGATGGAACGAAATACCTCAAAGCCCTGTGTCTGAATCTCCCTCACTATTGCCATCAATATATTATTTATTCTGGTACTAATCCATATAAGACCACCCCTCCAAACTGCTTATTTTCAAGTAATCTCCATTAAAACTGTTCGTTAAAATTTCAGGCCAGTTTATAATCCAAACACTCACTTCATCCATTAGCATTCAGATTAAATTGTTTTATTATTATTATTACTAAGGCAGTAATCTTATATATATATATATATATATATATATATATATATATATATATATTTACTTGGAGAATGGAGCAACAAATACAAGAAAAAGCATTTTCGTTGGACTAGATAGCCATTGTTTTATTATGTGGAACTTGTGAAATGAGACGGTGTGGAGGTTTAGGTTATGTAATGAGTCATTTTGTATATTGGTTGCTTGGATGCTTCAGACTACACCTGAAGGATCGAGGCAAACCTACCACTTACCTATATATATATATATATATATATATATATATATATATATATATATATATATATATATATACACACACATATATACATACATACACACACACACACACACACACACACACACACACACACATATTGTTTTGACTGGAGAGAATCATTCTGTTTTAATACCTTTATTAATTTTGTCTAAGATGTTTCAGAGTCTATTTTCTAGCTAACGAAATCTTTACCTTTGTCTCACTGTCTCATAATGGGCTTCTTTCAGTTTCCATCTACCAAATCCACTCACAAAACTTTGATTGGTAGAAGACACATGCCTAAGGTGCCATGCAGTGGTATTGAACCCAGAATCATGCGGTTGGGAAGCAAGGTTCTTACCACACAGCCATGTCATTGGACTTCTTCCAATTTCTGCCAGATCTACTCACAAGCGTTTGGTTGGCCCAAGGGGCCATGTCATTAGACTGAATCTGAAGCCATGCAGTTAGGAAGTGTATTTCCTTAGAACATTGGTAATGAAAAGGTTGATTAACTTCGTTAAAAAGTCAGAGATTTATTGGAGAAAGGTAAGGTTAGTTGAATTGATAGCAGTAATTATTTCACTGCTCCCCATTGTCCTTCTGTCACCCGAGATGAAAGGTAAAATTGGCCACATTAGGATTTCAATCCAGTTTCAGAAACATGAAGAGACATAGCCGAACATCATAAACCATTCCGTCCATTGTTCAACTGAATATCTGCAGCCATTGAAATAATTGTACAACTAATATTAATTAGTAAGCTTTAAATAACCTATTTAATTACAGGAAGTTACCCATTTATCAACATCTCTGTAGTATTTCTTCCCATCTTTCGTATTTCTAATTAATTCCTTACACTCTCATCTTTATTTCTTTCTTTCTCTCCATTTATCCATATTCAGTTCCAAGTAGGCTTTCATTCCCATAATGTGCATGAGTGTGTGTGTGTGTGTGTCTCTGTGTGTGTGCATGGGTTTTATTTATAATTTTGTCCTCTATTCTCTCCAATTTTCGTATTCCTTCTCTTCTTATTCCAATACTTTCCCTCCTCCCCCTTTTTTTTATAACCTTTCCATGTCCTTTCCCCCAAGTTATGCCACACCCACCTCACTTTTCTTTCCCTCTCTCCAACCCCCCCCCCCCCCCATACACACACCCTACTTGCAATTTTCCTTTCAACATGTTGCTCTTGCAAGCCTTAATGTCAAGAATTGAATATTTTCGCAGTTTTTGAAGGATATTTCCCCATCATTGCTGCAAGGTGGTGCCTCTAATTAATTTTCGGTTTTCTTGTACTATTCTTGTTGTTGTTGTTATTATTATTATTATTATTATTATTATTATTATTAGTCTCTCTTCAATTTTGTTTCCATTTCTTACCGAGTGTCTTCCTGATTATCATCATCATCATCATTATTATTATTATTATTATTATTATTATTATTAAGGTTTGCCATTTGGCAGAATCGTTAGTGCACTGGACAAAATGCGTAGCAGTATTTTGATGGTGGTACGTTCTGAGTTCAAATTACGCCGAGGTCCATTTTACCTTTGATCCCTTGTGGGGGAGGGTCAATAAAATAAGTACTAGTTAAACACTGGGGTCGATGTAATAGACTCATCCCCTCCCCAAAATTGCTGCCCTTATGGAAAAATTTGAAACCATTATTATTATTATTATTATTATTACTATTATTATTATTATTATCATTATTACTATTATTCCTCTTTTTCACTTTGCTTCACTCACACATCCTCGCTTTTTCTCTCCCACTCACCGCCCCCTCCCCCCCCCCCCGCCCTCACACACAATCAACGGCAAGTTGGGAATTGCAGTTGCTGCTCGCAAGTGCAGACAGATAATGAGCTATTGACTTTGTCATGTTCAAAGAATTGAATTAATGATCAATGCTAACGTAAGTGCAGCATCACTGTGGCTTCTTCACAGCCAATGCATATCTTGCGTTGATTGTGCTTGTCTTTGACTGACTTCTTTATGGCAGCACAACGCCAGTAACACACACACACACACACACACACACACACACATTCTATCATACTGCAAATGGAAATAATGAAAGTATTTAACCTTTACAGTCCAACTGGTAAGAAGAGAGCATATAGAATTGTGTTAATTGTAAATTTTTGTGGGGGGTGGTTTTTGTTGTCTTTGGAAATTGATTTCTTGGGTCCTTAAGCTCTTTTACACTTCTTGCATGAAACCATTATCATCATCATCATCATCATTATCGTTTTATCGCCCATTTTCTCATGCTCACATGAGTCAGATGGAATTCATTGACTCAGATTTTGTTTTACAATCAGATGATCAGGTGCCTTTCCTGTCACCAACCCCCACCTGTTTTGAAGCTAACCCTAACCCTAATTTTGAAGCTTGGTAATAATACTGTTCTATATTTTAGACATGAGGAATTATGTACAATATTTACATTGGACAGATAGATGTCCTCACTTTGTTTGCTGTTACCACATGCCTATGGGGATATAGCATAGTGGTTAAGAGCCTGATGAAAGCTGGAGAATAATATATCAGCCGAAACATTGTGGTAATAACAAACGAGGTGAGGATACCCATCTGTCCAATGAAAATATTCTAGGCAATAATGTTTCTCCATGTCTGGCCATGGGGAAATATTCATGGGAAATTGGAAACGGATGACGTGACTTGTGTAACAATGACACTCTTTTATGACTGTCATACTATGTGAAGTGAAGCACAAAGTTTAAAATTTGAGAGAAGGTTTAACCCTTTCCCCAAGACACCTGATGAAGGCTGGAGGGTATATAAGCTGAAACGTTGTGTTAACAACAAACAAGATGAGGACAAATATCCGTCAAATGTAAATAATGTACATAATTCCTCATCTCTGATGGTTTGGTTTGTCATGCTCTCTCCTCTGAGGACTCAGTTGGTGTGACGGCTCAGTGCATTGTATTCTCTTCTCCAAGGATCCAGCTGGGGTGATGGCTCATGTTTGTTGGACTCATGCCACACCAAGATTTGAACCCAGAATGTAGAAAGACTTAATTAAAGAGTGCAAAGCATTTGGTCTTTTCATCTAATGATTCTGCCAAATCCATGGCTGTCGATATTATGATGAGGACAATAGCATTGTTTGTAATGATGATGATGGTGATGGTGATGACTGTTGTTGCTTAATGTTTTTCACTTTGGCGTAATTAACATTTCTATTATAACATTTTAATAAGAATCGTCAATTTGTTTCTTAAAAAAACAGAAAATGAAAACGAGCTATTGTTTAAGAGATAACATTTCCTTTTCTAGAAAAATTGTAATGTGTCAGGTCAATACAAGACATAGTTTTAATAAAAACCATTGAATACAAAACATTGAAAAAAGTTGTCATAATAAAAATAATAATAATAATAATAATAATAATAATAATAATAATAATAATAATAATAATAATAATAATAATAATAATAATAATGATTATAATAATGGTAGTGGTGGTGGTAGTGATGAGCATTAATTCAATCCTTAAGCAAGTCTTTCATCGTTAGAAAAATGATCGCTATTGATTTATTTTGACGAAGGCCTCAGATTTATAAGAGAGGTGAAATGAGACGTTATATTCATGCTTTTCTAAAGCTTATTAAGGAAGCCTAACTGAAGTGAAACGACTTGGCATCGTAGTCGAATTTAGGCTGTCATCTCCTCTGATCGACAGCAGACATCTTTGTTTAATAGTATTTAAATGATATTGGTAACAAATAATATAATTCTTCACTAGGCACAGAACTGAATATTGATCTGAGTTTGAAGTGTGTCTGTGTGTGTGTGTGTGTGTGTGTGTGTGTGTGTGTGTGTGTGTGTGTGTGTGTGTGTGTAGCAGGTTCATGCTGAAGAATGGTCAGACTCTGTCACTCACTAATATCATCATTTAATGCACACTTCTCTATGCTTGCATGGGTTGAATGGAATTTGTTGAGGCAGATTTTTTTTTTCTATGGTTGGATGCTCTTCCTGTTGCCAACCCTCACATGTTGCTAAGCAATGTAATATTTCCCCATGGCTAAACATATTTTTCACGGATGACTAGAAACAAACCTCCTTGCTTGTATGACAATGATACTTCTTAATAACTGCAAAATAGAGGTCAAGGTAAGGATACACACACACACACACACACACACACACACACGCATGCACATGCAGGCATGTACACATACACACACGTGCAAACACATACGCATGCACAGATGGAAAGACATACATATGCACACACACACATGAACACACACACATGCACACATGCTCACACACAAATGCACACACATGCACACACACATTGGCACACATGCACACCCACGACAGGCTTCTTTCAGTTTCCATCAACCAAATTCACGCAGAAGACTTTGGTCAGAATGTGTCCACAGTAGATGACACTTGCCTAAGGTGCCATGGACCGGGATTGAACCCAAGATCACATAGACTGGAAACTACCGATTCCCAACTATGGGTTGCGACCCAGATTAGGTAACAGCCTGATTCTTAAAGCAGCACGAAGCAGTTTTGGTTTTTATTTATGAAATATGTAATAAAATGATTATGGTAATGTTATATATGTTGGAATATGGATGAAATTGGATATAGAATATGGATTGGAATGGAATATGCAATATTGTTAGAAATAGGAGGAATATGGATAAAATGGTAATGTTATACATGGGAATATTGGCCACTGTACAATGGTGACAGCAAACGGAATGTTGAAGAATATTTCCCCAAGAAAAGCACCAAATGTTAATTGTGCCTCATTGGAATATTAAAAAGAGTCAAGAAGATTATTGATTTTTTTTTTTCCAAAATAATTCACAATAGTAAAAGGTTAGGATTTGCGGCTATAAATGTTGAGTTATACAGAAACTGTTTACGTGTTGGTATTTAAGAGGATTGGATAGGACCCCGTGCCCTTCAACTGCATAAGCTTTGATCTGTTACAGTTATTCAAAAATTATGAATAACAATAATAATCTTTTCTACTAAAGGCACAGGGCCTGAAATTTTGTGGGAGGGGACTAGTCGATTACATTGACCCCAGGATACAACTGGTACTTAATTTATTGACTCAAAAAGGACAAAAGGTAAAGTTGACTTTGGTGGAATTTGAACTCAGAACTTCAAGAAGGGTGAAATTCCGATAAACAATTTGCCCGATATGCTAATAATACTACCAGCTTGCTGCCTTTTGAATAACAATAATGATAAAAATCCTTTCTATCATAGGCAGAAAACCTGAAATTGTAGGGGACAGAGCTATTCAATTACATTGCTCCCCCAGATTGGCTGTGTGTTGTGTTCTTGAGTAAAACACTTCATTTTATGTTACTCCAGTTCACTCAGCTGTAAATGGAGTAACCTTGTGACAGATTGGAGTACAACAAGGGTGAAATGGTGACCCAGGAGGGTCATATAGCCAGCTGGAGACGATGTCTCCTGGGGTTAAATTGCAGCAACATTCGTCCTAAACCAAGACTGCTATGTTATGTTGGCAAACAATCTTTACTACAAAGTACTGTTGCTGAATATCTCTCGTTGTGAGATTTAAAAATAGTAATTTTCTAATCACTTTTGTGGTTTGCAAGTTTGCTGTCAACAAGTCTGCCGTTCATTCTATTTACAAAATTGTGTGGTTGTGACTTATTTATTATTGATTCTTTTATCATTGAGTTTTTGTTTCTTTTCGGAGCCAAACCCTTGTGATAAACAAGGAGAGATGTATCACGCTTTTCTGTTGTTCCTAAACGGTTAAAAACATTTCCATGATATAGTTGCTTCACTTTCAATATGTCATTTTCCAAACAAGTACAGATCTGAAATATAATTTATTTCTACCATTTTCTTAGAATTTTTTTTTCTACTTCCATTTAAATTGACACCATTTATTGAAAGTTCTTGTCTGGTCAATCTTGTTTGCACATTCTAACAACTGCTTCAGTTGCGACAGAATATCATAAATATTCAGATAACCATCTCCTTTATTAACCATTATTCCTGACATAGAACTGTATTGACTTTGTTGATCTGATAGAAACCATTTTACAGCAACAATTAGTTCTATATTTTGATCAAGTTCATCTTTTAGAAAATAGACCTCGACACTAAACGTTTATTACATTCACTTAGGTAAATTTATTTAGACATTCAGCAAACATGTGAATATCATGGAGAATGTTTCTATTTAAACTGATTTTAAGTTTGTATTCCTATAGTATAGTTAAATTTTGAAAAAGAATTGTTTGATTGAAGTTTTTTGCCTGCAATATACATATCTACAATCTAGCTTTATATATTCACAACAACCTCGAACCCACAAGAGTAAACAAGAGAGAAACAAGGAAAATGCCCCTTGTATTTGAATACTATGCAAATATTCTTTTAAAATACTTTTCATTTAATTTTTCCAAAATTTAATTGTTTTCCATACTTACGGTTGAAAAAGTCTCAATGACCGAAACCGGTACTGAAATGTTTTTTATAAAATTATTTTAGCATTTTCTACCTTGACTTTTTTCCATATGTGTGTGTGTGTGTGTGTGTGTGTGTGTGTGTGTGAAGGTGCGTGGCTTAGTGGTTAGGGCATTCGGCCAACAATCATAAGGTCGTAAATTCAATTCCTGGCAACGTGTTGTGTCCTTGAGCAAGGCATTTTATTTCATGTTGCTCCAGTCCACTCAGCTGGCAAAAATAAATTGTACCTGGATTTCAAAGGGCCGGCCTTGTCACATTCTGTGTTACGCTGGTTAATGTAAAATGCACCCAGTACACACTGCAAAGTGGTTGGCATTAGAAAGGGTATCAAGCTGTAGAAACCAAGCCAAATCAGACTGGAATCTGGTACAGCTCTGATGAAACCATCCAACCCATGCCAGCATGGAAAACAGACGTTAAATGATAATGATGATGATGATGATATATATATATATATTATGTATATAATATAGGTATGCATAATAAAAACATTTGATTCAATTCTATTGTGTTTTGAAAATTGTGTTACATCTACTGAGAAATATAGGATTTAGTAAAATGCTGTAAAATATAGTTTGACAAATCGTTTCCATGGTGAATGAAGAAGGTCTCTGCTCTAAAAATTCTTTCACTCAATTGTCTGTTACTAATGCAAATACTAAGATACTTCCTCAAATTCTGGCCATTTTATTTCGATACATATTGTGGATATAGCCGTATTCTCTTTTACAAATCTCTATATGAGAATAACCAATATAAACTGGCTGGTTGAATGGCTTCTCCATTTGTGCATTAAAGTAATGGTTCTCGGCCAGGGTTTATATGATCCCTAGGGGTCCATGTAAGATTTTTAAGGGTCCAGGCATGCAGAA
The DNA here is from genome assembly GCF_046866305.1 of Octopus bimaculoides. NCBI lineage: Eukaryota > Metazoa > Mollusca > Cephalopoda > Octopoda > Octopodidae > Octopus > Octopus bimaculoides. Next base: position 45,889,074 of record NC_142946.1, read on the forward strand.
TAGTAAATTGGGAATCCACAGTAATATTTTAAGGATCCATGAAAAGATTTTGCTCCAGGTGTATTTATTGCCAGAAACAGCTATGTTTCTTTCTTTAATGGTTTTTTTTACATAATTTAACATGTTTCCAGCCTTTGAAACATGTTCTCTCAGAGAATGCTTTTGCCAACCTACACAAGGGAATGGGTAATGAACAAAATAGGAATTTTAAAAGAAGTTTTAGTTAAACTAGGAGAGTATTGTAGTTCGCTTGAAGCATTACTCTCTCTTTTACTCTTTACTCTTTACTCTCTTTTACTCTTTACTCTCATTGTGTATTGTTTGTAAAAAATAATAATGTGTCTTGACTGGATAAGAATGCATTATAATAACAACAATGGACTATAAGAACTGTTGTAATTTAATCATCCAAAGTCTGATACAGTATTTTGGAATATAAAAATTCCTTCTTCAGATATCCTTAGGAATTGATTGAGTCACTGCTATAATCGGTTTCCCAACGTTTTTTTTTGTTTTTTGTTTTTTTCCGGAAGCATCTCTGCAATGGTTTCATGAAGCTCCTTCTGGAAGTCCTCATGAGAAGTGCATGAAGGCCGCCATGTCTCAGGTTCATGTGCGCTGGCACATCCGTAACACTGCTTCTAAGTTATGAATTATACATGCAGTTTCCTTTTTATTTTTTTCTCTCCTTCTTTCTTTTTTTTTTTTTATAAATAATACATGAGCATGTTATCAAAAATGAACCTACATGCATCCAGAAAAAGCAAAGAAAAAAAAGCTTGTGTCACATGCAAAGCACTGGTGCCACATGAAAAGCAGTGGTGCTGGTGCCATGTAAAAAGTACTGGTGTCACATAAAATGCACTGGTGATGGTGCCATGTAGAGAAAAGCATCCAGTACACTCTGTAAGGTGGTTGGCATTGGGAAGGTCATCCAGCTGTAGAAACCAAACCAAAACAGTCTACGGAACCTGGTGTAGTGCCTGGCCTTGCCAATCCCTATCAAGCCGTCCAACCCATGCCAGCATGGGAAACGGACTTTAAATGATGATGATGATGATGAGACTTCAAAAAAGAAATATATATATCATTCTGTACAGGATAACCTCTGTAGTACAAAACACATGCTTCACTGAACAAGAATGTTTCTCACCCACTGCTAGACAACCAGTTTACCTTCCCATAATATCAAATTCTTTATTTAAAAAAAAAAAAAACCCCACAACAACAAAAGAACAATTGGAATGCACTTCCTTATGGCAAGGGGTGGGTCAGTAAATTATAATATAGTATTACTCACATTTACAGTTTCATTGTGTTTCCAGAGGAATCAAGGATGGTAATGCTTGAATTTCGGTGCCCCATTTCTTTTAGTGATAGTCATTGTTGAAATATGGACCATAATGAAAAATACCAAGAACACTGACACATATATAAACACAGGACATTTAACTAATTCACTAATTGACAGCTTAATTAATTTACACAGTGACATAAGGCCCCCATTACTGGCCTGCCAGTTTGCTACGAAACACACAGATACACACAGACACACACACACACACACACACACATGTATATAGTAATAATTGTGTGTGTGCATGTCCTTCTCTCTCTCTTTATATATATGTGTGTGCGTCACACAATCAGATTGAACTTGGGATCTTATGGCTGCAAAGCAAACTTCTTAACCATTTGGCCATAATGATCATACTTAAATATATGTATATATATATATATATATATATATATATAATGAGTGTGTTTGTGTGAGTGTATGTGTGTGTGTGTGTGTGTGTGTGTGTGTGTGTGTGTGTGTGTGTGTGTGTGTGTATGTGTATGTTTGTGTGTCTGTGTTTGTCATACCATCACTTGACAACCAATGCTGGTGTGTTTACGGCCCTGTAACTTAGTGGTTCGGCAAAAAAGACTGATAGAACAAGTATTAGGCTTACAAAGAATAAGTCCTGTGGTCGATCTGTTCGACTAAAGGTGGTGCTCCAGCATGGCCACAGCCAAATGACCGAAACAAATAAAAGAATAAAAGAATCTATCTTTCTATCTATCTATCTATCTATCTATCTATCTATCTATCTCTCTCTCTCTATATATATATATATATATGATGTAAGTGTTTTGTGTTGTCGCCTTATCTTGACCTCCTCATATGAAAGCTGTAAATGTCACGAGCTGTGTCATTCGTTTCCAACATTCTGCGAAATCACTTTCTCACCTGTTGCCATGCTAGGTGACAGGAAGGGCATCCCATCCAGTCATAGAAAAATCCATCTCAATGAATGCCATCTGACCTAGGCAAGCATAGAAAAGTGGATGGTAAAATGATGATGGTGATATATCCATGATTTCTAATAGAGCTCTTACCATCCCTGCAGGAGACATTGAGAGCCATGAAAGAAACGGACAGAATTGTATAACGGAAGCTTCAGAAGATTGTCGTGTTTATATTATGAAATTCATATTATTGCTTCTGGTTCAGGTGTTTTGTTGCACGCCTTAGCTGAAAGTTGGCAGTGACTATTTGTATGACTGTCAGGTGTAAGTCTGTGTTTTAATACTGAAGTTAAGCATTTTGGATGACTAGAACAATTTCATTCGATAATATATTCATTTCAGCTGTGAAAACAATTATTATTTCTCTATCTGAAACCAGAAAGTATTCAGAGACATGGCTTACAATAATAGTAATAATAATAATAATAATAATAATAGCAACAACAATGGAAAATTTTGTTCAGTTGTATTACTTAGTGCCTCATGATATATTTCACTGCAAAATGACACGTGTAAGTTTTTCTTAAAGGTACTTTGTCTATTAATGTGATTGACAATAAGAATAACAAAGATAGCAGGGATTATTTATTAATAATAAATATACAGGTGTAAGGTAGTGAACAGGTAGTATCGTTAGCATGCTGGGAAAAATGCTTTATGTTTTGAGTTCAAATTATGCAGAGCTCGACTTTACCTTTCATCCTTTCGGGATCGATAAAATAAGTACCAGTTGAATATTGGGGTCAATGTAACCGACTTAACCCCCTCCCCTGAAATTGGTGTCCTTGTGCCAAAATCTCAAACCAATGGAATCAATATGTATACAGGCCTGGCTGTGTGGTTAGGAAGGCTTGCATTGCAACCAGATGATTTTGGGTTCACTCCCATTGTGCAGCACCTTGGGCATGTACCGTATTCACAGTATAGCTCCAAATACCCTTTGAGTGAATTCAGTAAATATGGAAACTGTGAGGAAGCCTGTTATATGTTTGTGTGCGTGTGTGTGTGTGTGTGTTTGTATGTTTTTGTGTCTATGTTCCCCCTCGCTTGACAACCTATGTTGGTTTGTTTATGTTACCTGTAGCTTAGCATTTCAGCAAAACCCTAAAAATATAATTGTTGAGGCTGATTCGTTTGACTAAATCTGTCCAAGGCAATGACCCAGCATAGTTACACAGTCCAATGACTGAAACCAGTAAACGATCAAAGTTAAAAATAATTAGAATAGCAAACAGATTTTTTTTTTTTTTTAATAATGTGATCCTTGTTGTCGATTACCAACCAACCAAGAACAAGTTTTGTTATATTTGGTTCCCATTATTTGTCAAAAATTTTGTTAAAGCACTAAAGCTTTTCTTTGCTAAAGGGGATAATAATGGAAAAGAATGGAAATTAGCTTGGCTTCACTTTATAATGAAAGAAATTTCAAATTGTATTGTAACCACATTTCAAGTAAATCTTGATTTTCAAATATTGTCGTTATTTTTTCTTAATTTTCTAACTCAGTAATCGTCTCCTTCAATTCACTTTTTGTTTTCTTGTTCTACATAACTTTTTATTTTTATTTTTTCAATCCAGTCAGGAATCTCAGTTCAATCAACTCGTTAAATCTTCTTTCGATCATTGTGTAGGTTGTTAGATTATTATCTTGAGATAATTGTGAAATGCTTTACATAGATGGCAACTAACAGAACTCTGTTCTGCTGAAGATTTGCTTGTGCAAGTTTAATTTTACTTAATAAACTGTCGACGCTGCATGTATTAGATTAAAATTGTTCCCTCACAGTTGCAAATTCAGGCTCTTTATCAACAAAGTAAGAGCAAGTCACATTTCTGCCAATAAAGTCAAGTGTTTGCTGGTTGATTGTCATGATTTTTATATGTATATCAACAATAATACAAAAAAGAAAAAAAACCCAGCAATAATGTTGTATAAAACTGGAAGAAGTGTTTCCTAGAAGACCTTTTTGACAGCCAGGTGAACCCCATTCAGTATGGAGAAGCAATCTTTCAAGATTTTCTCTATTCTGATAGTATTGTCTTATTATATTGATTTTATTCAATGATATAAATTTGCTGATATTTATAGATGATGAAGAATTTGAATTTACAACCAGCTTTTAGCCACACACTCTAAGAATGCAGCCCACAGTTTTAGAATTTAAATTAAGATTGTACAGGCTAAACCTTAGCAGAAGGGAGCTCTTGTCAGTTCTCATTCACATGAAGCATTTTACCATTATTTACAGATGGTAATTTAAGGGCCTACTTTATACATCTAGAATAATTGAAGGAAGAATCTATTCTATTTTGAATAATAATCAGCAATCCACTCCAATCAATTGATGCATTGATTAAAGGGAAATTCCTGATTGTTATTCAAAACAGAACGAAAATTTGAATTACAGGTGATTGTCGTTGAATTTTAGAATGATAAGAAAGTAAAGATGTTTTTTGCAAATCAGAGCTCCTATGAAATCTGGTTACAAAGAAATATGAAATTTAAATTGCTGCAGAATGTGTATATGTACATATATATGTATGTGTGTGCATGTGTGAATGTGTATATATATAAGTATATGTACATATGTGTATGTATATATATATATATATATATATATATATATATATATATATAATATATATGTACAGGTGCAGGCATGGCCATGCGATTAAGAAGCTCTCTCTGTAACCTCATGGTTTCAGGTTCACTTCCACGATGCAGCACCTTAGACAAGTATCTTCTAATGTAATCCTGCACCAACCAGTACCTTGTGAGCGAATTTGGGAGATGGACTCTGTGTGAAAGCTGGTCATGTGTGTATGTGTGTGTGCATGTGTGTGTGTATGTGTTTGTGTTTGTTGCCCACTATCACTTAACAGCCAGTGCTGGTTTGTTTACAGCCACCACAACTAAGCAGTTCAGGAAAAGTGGTTGATAGAATAAGGACCAGACTTAAAAGCATAAATCCTGGGGTCGTTTTGTTCGACTAAAACCCTCCAAGGTGGTGCTCCAGCATGGCAACAGTTCAATGACTAAGAAGACAAAATGGTAAAAGGTATATTCTCAGATAACGTTGCATCTAATTTCTCCTTCTTAGCTATGAGTGTGTGCAGGAATTTGCTGGTGTGTGCATTTTCCCTTCCTCTGCAAAATACGTATGCATCCATGCGCAATTTCTTCGCTTAAAAGATCTCTTGTTTCATCTTGGAAAAACTTCATGCACGTGTTCTTTGTTTTTCTTTCCTTTGCAATGTTATTTGCAAGACGTGTGCGCACACAAAGAAGGGAAACCTTTTGTGCACTGCTTATAAAATGTATGCGCATACATTAGCAGAGTTGCTGAGAGGGAAGCCATTTTGCTTTTATTGAGCATGTTGTTTCTTTTCATCTTAGCAATATTGTTATTATGGTAAGGTGGCGAGCTGGCAGAAACGTTAGCACGCCAGGCGAAATGCTTAGCGGTATTTCGTCTGCCGCTACGTTCTGAGTTCAAATTCTGCCGAGGTCGACTTTGCCTTTCATCCTATCGGGGTCGATAAATTAAGTACCAGTTATGCACTGGAGTCAATGTAATCGACTTAATCCCTTTGTCTGTCCTTGTTTGTCCCTCTATGTTTAGCCCCTTGTGGGCAATAAAGAAATAAGAAACGTTAGCAGGCCGGGCGAAATGCTTAGCAGTATTTCGTCTGCCGTTATGTTCTGAGTTCAAATTCCGCCAAGGCTGACTTTACCTTTCATCCTTTCGGGGTTGATAAATTAAGCACCAGCTGCGTACAGGGGTCGATCTAATTGATTGGCCCCTCCCCAGAAATTTCGGGCTTTGCACTTAGAGTAGAAAAGAATATTGTTATTACAGTTCCCAAATCTTTTATTGCTTGTCTTTTGCTTATTTCAGTCAATGGAAGGTTGTTACAGTTCAGTGTCAAAACATCCAGTGAACGTTGGATGCTATCTGATGGCATCAGATCTGGCCAAAGCTCCATTCACTTTGGTGAGTGGAAGAAACACCTCCTTCTAGTTGTTATTAACACATAGCCTCTTTGGAGTTTAAATGTTCCTAGATTTTTTTGACTTTCCTAGAAATTCAGTGTTATCTTTTGAGTGACGTAGTTGTTACAGATATACATGAGTTCTGCATTATAAAAGACTGGAATTGGTATGGTTGACACCTTAATAGAATAATTATCTCCGGGTTTGATGTTCTGATTATTGACTTCATTCTCATTTCACTAATGAAGGATTGGTCTTTGTTTGTTATTAGAGCACATTATCTGCATTTTAATTTTATTGCCTCTGCGTTAACGACGGCGGATTTATTGTTTTCAGTCATGTTAGTTTATTGGTCTATGGACAAGATATCTCAAGAACTACTGGATGGATTCGGATGAAACTTTCAGGGATGTTTGGCCTCGAGACTAGCACAAACTGATTAGATTTTGGGATTGATCTGGTACGGGACAAGGATTCTGGATTATTTTTCCTGTTCTTTTTTTATTTAATTTTTGAGAGCGGTCAGGTTCATTTTTAGTATTCTCTTTTGTGAGAGTAGTCAAGTTTACTTCAGATATTCTCATTTTAAAAATCATCTCCAGCTAATCGTTGAGAGAATGTTGGTGTTGCCATGGTGGAGGTTTGCACTCTCTGAGTGCTCTTGTTTATTTATTTATTTATTTATTTATTTTGTGCTATTAATATAGTTTAATTAGTCTCATTTTTGGTACTGGATTCTCAGCAGGATGTTTGCGTTGTCAACTAAACATATTGGAATATAGTTTTACTTCATGTTGTATAACATTGTTTTAGAATAACGTGTGTGTGTGTGTGTGTGTATATACATATATCCATATACATATGTATATACATATATATATGTGTGTGTGTGTGTGTGTGTGTGTGTGTGTGTGTGTGTGTGTGTATATGTATATATATATATATATAAACATACACACACAGATATATATACAATGGACTTTTTTCAGTTTCTGTCTACCAAATCGACTCACAAGGCTTTCGTTGACCCGAAGCTATAGTATAAGACACTTGCCCAAGGTGTTGCACAGTGGGACGGACTGAACCCAGAAGCATGTGGTTGGGAAGCAAGCTTCTTACCACACAGCGACACACACACACACACACACACACAGCGACACACACACACACACACACACACACACACACACACACACACAGCCACACACACACACACACAGCCACACACACACACACACATATATGTATATATATAGTATGTTCTGGTTTTAGCTTTTTTGATTATAGATTTTTCTTAGTTTCATGTCAGCTTTTCACTGTTACTTTGGAGTTATAAAGTTTCTAAATCAATACACAATGTTTTTAGGCCTTCAAGAATTGAGATAGATTTGACAGAAAAGTCTAGAAAATATTTGACCAATACATAAGAAGCACTGCAGGCGTCAAATTTATTTCCACTCTTTAAAATGATACTGTGCAGGTCTGGAAATGTTCAATATAGATTTAGGAACTTTATTGTTCCAAAGTTACTGCAAGAAACTAAGATGAATATACATAAAAAGACGTAAAGAGAAATATAAATTTTGAACACAGTTGCATCTTGAATGAATATATACATATATATAATTAATTATATTCATGAAGAAACGATGAATTTTTTCATTACGAAATTTTTCGTTATTTTTTCATTATGAGGTTTTTTTCACGCTGACTACTTGATAAATTCTTATAAAGAATTTATCCTATATTATATTATATATATATATATATGTATATATATATATATATATATATATATATATATATATATATATATATATATATATATATATGTATGTATGTATGTATGTATGTATATATATATATATATATATATATATATATATATATATATATATATATACATATATATATATATATATATATATATCATCATCATCATCATCGTTTAACGTCCATTTTCCATGCTGGCATGGGTTGGACGGTTTGACTGAGGTCTGGAGAGCCAGCGGCTGGACCAGGCTCCAATCTGATCTGGCAGAGTTTCTACAGCTGGATGCCCTTCTTAATGCCAACCACTCCGAGAGTGTAGTGGGTGCTTTTTACGTGCCACTGCCACAGGAGCCTATATACATACAAAAATTCTATAATTATAAGCATAATTATAATTAGGGTTCAGCAAATTGCTTCACCACATACCAAAATTTAGAAATAGCAGTTAAATACTATTTTTCTATCATAAGATATCTCTCAGACAGCAATACTCTTATTTTACATAGGTAAAGAGAAAAAAATTACGAATCTACCTGACTTTGATTAACTACATATGTGTTTCAGGATTAAAGAGATGTAGAGTTTATATTTACCCATTTATTTCCTTCTTCGGTGTATTTGTTTGACTAAAGACGGTGCTCCAGTATGGCCGCAGTCAAATGACTGAAACAAATAAAAAAATTAAAAGAATATATTGTACCTTTAATGTAGTTTTCATGAAGATTCAGCATGACACAGTATGCTACAAGACCAGCCCTTTTAATCAGCAAGTATGACTCATTTCTGCCAGATGAGTGGATTGGAGCAACATGAAGTAAAGTGTCTCGCTGGAGGACACAATGTGCATCCAAATATGGAAGTCATGGCCTTATGACCTTGAGCCGATTGCAGTCACCACTTAGCCACACGCCTCCATTAGTAGTAGTAGCAGTAGCAGTAGTAGTAGTAGTAGTAGTAGTAGTAGTAGTAGTAGTAATGGTGGTGGCGGTGGTATTGGTAGATGTGGTGGTGGTGGTGTTGCTGCTGGTGGCAGTGGTGCTGGCGGTGGTGGTGGTGGTCGTCGTCATCGTCGTCGTTGTGGTCAAGGAAAGGCAGAGTGAGGAGTCATCATGTCTGTAAGCCAGAAGATGATATGTGATGGCAGGTAAGCTAGCTGTACACCAATCAGCCAGGTATGAAAAAAGAAAAATGACAAGGCAACAAGTATTTTTGACACAGGCTTTTGTCACCTATCAATCTTAACATTGCTCTAGCATGGTTGCTGAAATAAAGTAGGGAATTTTCCTTTTGATGTCCCTAAATAATAGTAAAGCCACCAACAATTGGAGCTCCATTACTCTATTCCCTAGAAACTAATACCAAAGAGAATCCTTTAGAATGGTTGTTCTGTAGATTAAAATTTTCCTTTAGAAGAAGAAATAGCTTCTTCTTATCGGCTTCATTTTATGGTGAACGAAATCTTGTTCTGCCCAAGCTGAATAAATTTCTCTACCTCTTCATTATATAAAGCAAGGTCAGCAGAAATAGATAATTCTTGTCAGAGGGCATTGCAAAAAAATTCTTCCACAAATTTTGGAATCTGCGTCACAGTAACATAGAGTGTCCACTGGTGGGGAGCTGATCTGTGGCATAGGGTGGTTGTTGTAGTTGGTGTGTTGCCACACCCAGTGCCAACAAATTTCAAACAGGGGTATAACAAAAAAATTCCATTAACGCTTGTGTTTAAATTATAATGAATTTGCCATTTTTGATGGGTCTCCAATGCACACCTTTCACACCCAGAATATATGCCCTTGGAGCTGTGATCCTTTTTTTTTTTTTTGATTACCAGCTTTGTTCTCCCTAATCTGGTTCACAGTTAATTCAACCATTTCCATTTAAGGCTTATGCTTTTTTTTTTTGTTTTGGTTGAGCGGGTTCTGTTCCAGATTGTATTCTGAGTGGAGTGTTCTATGACAACAGGCACAAGCATGGCAGTATGGTTAAGGAGTCAGCTTTCTAAGTTCAATCCCACTGCATGGCACCTTATGCATCTGTCTTCTACTATAACTCCAAGAAAACTAGTGCCTCGTGAGTGGATTTAGACAGAAATTGAAAGAAGCTCATTGTACAGGGTGTCCACAAAGTCTGGGTACATGGAGTAAATAAAACTATAACATAAACAATTAAATATAAGAAATAATAATTTCTTAAAGTATGTGTCAATCCCCATGTACCCAGACTTTGTGGACACCCTGTGTATGTGTGTATCTTTATCTTCACATCACAGGATAGCTATGAATAAGTGTCACTGCCATAAAAGTGTTATTCTTTATTTTCAATCTTCTGGGAAAACAAGTCTGGCCACGGAGAAATATCACTTTGCTTGGAAACAGGTTAGGGTTGACAACAGTAAGAGCATCCAGTCATAGAAAATCTACCTCATTGAATTCCACATGACCCATACAAGCATAGAAAAGTGGACATTAAAATGATGATGTCAAATTTTGGCACAATGCCTACAATTTCGTGGAAGAGGTTAAGTCGATTACATCGACCTCAGTACGCAACTGGTACTTATTTTATTGATCCTGAAAGAACGAAAGATAAAGTCGATCAGAGCGGAATTTGAACTCAGAACATGAAGACAGATGAAATGCCACTAAGCATCTCGCTCAGTGTGCTAACGATTCTGCCACTAATAATAATAATGATAATTATATAAGCCCAGAATTCTCTTTCATATATTTATGTATGCAAATGTACTGTTGCAACAGGAAACATCTTCGGCAACGTTGAATAATTACGACGACCATTATATCCTAATTTTATTCTTGTAGAATTATCTTTGAAAGGTTGCTTCTAAGATAAACCAACTCTTGTTACATACACACACACACACACACACACACACACACACACAGAGAGAGAGAGAGAGAGAAACTCTTGGAGGAAAATAAAATAAATGATGGATAATTAAAAGAGAATTCCATCTACTTTTCTTTAAACGGAATGAAAATATTGGCATTGTGAAATGAAAAGCGGAAAAAAAAAAGACAAAAACGATTTGGCTGATTCCAAAAATTGATGAAGAAAAGAGCGAAGGCAGTTAAAACAAAAACAAAGCAACAAAAGAAAATCCCAAACATATATATATATATATATATATATTCTTCTATTAATTCCAACCACCTCCTGCTCCACCACATTATTTTTCATTTTAAAGGTATTAAGTGGTGCCATTATGGAATTGGTAAGCTTGCCTGCTGATGTCTCGACAGTTAGGAGACTGGTTGCTTTGAACCTCTTCTCATTAATTCATATATTTCTTCATTTTTATCAGAAAATTCCATGAAAAACAATAAGCATTTCCTTTATGGCTTTCTCTCTCTTTTTCTCTATTATTATTATCATTATCCTCATTATTATTATTATTATTATTATCATTATTATTATCATTATCATTATTATTATTATTATTATTATTATCATTATTATTATTATTATTATCATTATCATTATATATGCATGTGTGTACATTTATATATATATACATGTGTGTATGTATATCTGTATATATGTATGTATAGATATGCATATATATGTATATATATATATATATATATATATATATATAAATATATATGTATATATATATATGCATGTATCTTTATGTGTGTGTGTATGTGTGTGTGTGTATATATATATATATATATATATATATATATATATGTCTGGGCATGTGTATGTATGCATGCATGTCTATATGTCGGTATGTATATATATATTTTTATATATATATATATATATATATATATATATATATATATATATATATATATATATATATATATGTACATACATATACATACATATATATACATACACATACATACATACATACATACATACATACACACGCACACATGCACACACACACACATACATGCACACATACATGCATACATACATACATACATACATACATACATATATACATAATGAGTGTTGTGCATGGCATGTGTACATTCTAAATAAAATGTCTAATTTCCTAGAATCTGAATGGAGTTTTTGGATTTTTAAAAGGAGATATTCAAATAACTTGGTTGATTTCTAAAACTATAAGTGTTTGCTGTTTCATTAAGTGTTTTAACAGCAGCAAGTCATTTAGAGTGAATGAAAAACTTGGTGCTTGGCAACCAACGCTAATAGTGATTCATTTACGGAATTTAACATTTCGGATGATATACGCGCAGATGCACACACATAAGTGCAAATATACACAGACGCTCTCACACACACACACACATGTACAAATACATGCATACATATGCTGACACAAACGCGCATGCAGATACAGATAGACACCTACACGCATATGGAAACACACACACACACACACGCACACACACAAACATGCATACACACACACATACTCAAATATATGCACACTCTCGAACACACATGCGTGCGCACGCACCCACACACACACACATACACACACACATACACTCAAACACATATGTGCATACTCAAGCATGTGCACTCTCTCAAACATGCATGCACTCTCAAGCACTCACATATGCGCACACACACCATGCACACACATTGTCAAACATGCACACAACTCTCAAACATGTGTGTTCTCAAACACGCATGCACTCTCAAATGCACATATGCACACACACCCAAATATGCACGCACCCTCAAACAGGCATGCACTCTTAAACATCATGCGCACCCGCCGACACACACATGCACTATCAAACACACACATTCTCAAACACATTCAAACACACACACACACACACTGAAACGTGTACACTCTTAAACACACATGCACTCTCCAACATGCACACGCACACGCACACGTACTCAAACATGCACATACACGTGCAAAAATGGAAACACTTACTCATACACTCTCTCAAAGACACTTCACTTCTCTCTCTCTTTCTATCAATCAATCTATCTATCTATCTATCTATCTATCTATCTATCTATCTATCTCTTTCTCTCTCTCTGTCTCTCTCTCTCTCCCATATATATATACACACATATAAAACAGTACCCTATAATCCAAACCATTTTTCTATTACTTTACTGATTTATTTGTTGCATTTCCAGTAATGATGAGAATAGTATTAATTACTTTTCATGCATGACTGGAATCACAGATTCATGTTTTTGAAGTTCCAAGGCTGAATTGAGACGAGCATGTTGTGTTATATTTACATTAAATTTGCTCGGCCAGGTTTCTAGTACATCGAAATTGCCCTTCTGCAATCTCTGGTATAAACCACGCTATTTATCGATTGAAATTCTATTCATTCACTTATCATGTGTTCCCGTAGATTCAAATGTTCTTACGTTAGTTGTAACATAAGCTTATTGTTAGAATTGCTCATATTTTGGATCCAATATCAGTTGGAATCTCCTAGCAGCAGTTGTTTAGTAGGTACAAATACCAGATGAAAGAATCACCACACACACACACACACACACTTCACACATACACACACACACACACACACACACACACACACACACACACACACACACACACACACATGCACCTCGCTAAGTATCTGAGTCACTGAAGTAATTCGATTTGATTTCTTTCTTTTTCTGTCTGTTTGTCTATTTATCTGTCTCTCCATCTGTTTATTTATGTCTCTGTCTATCCATCTCTTCCCTGCACTCTCTCTCTCTATTCCTCGCTCTCTATCTCTCTCTCTCTCTCTCTTTCTCTCTGTGATGTCTTAGGCTTAGATCAATCAGATCAACAAAGATTAATAGTTCAATGAGAAAAAAAAAAAAAAAAATGAAACATCACCTGCTGTTGCTAGGGATTGAACCTGTTTCTGCTCACATGACAACTAGTTCTCCGGAACATGAAACTGAAATTCTATAGTTTGTTGATAGAAAAGAATAACTCTCATTAATTTGTTTGGAAAATAGCTGTTAAAAAAAAAAAAAAATCCAAAGAAACTCTGAAATATAAATAAATAATAAAAAAAAATATTTTATACATATTTTATTTTCATAATTTCAGTTGTTTTAGTCATTTGACTGTGGCCATGCTGGGGCACCACCTTGAAGAATTTATAGTCAAATGAACTGACCCCAGTTCTTACTTTTTTGAGCCTGTTACTTAAGTTGTTAGTCTTTTTTGCTGAGTCACTTAGTTATGGGGACATAAACACACCGACACCGGTTTTCAAATGGTGGTGGAGGACAAACAGAATCATAAAGACACACACATAGATATACTGCAGGCGTGACTGTGTGGTAAGAAGCTTGCTTCCCAACCACATGGTTCTGGGTTCAGTCCCACTGCGTGGCACCTTGGGCAAGTGTCTTCTACTATAATAGCCTCGGGCTAGCCAAAACCCTTTTGAGTGGATTTGGTAGATGGAAACTGAAAGAAGCCCATTGTATGTATATATGTGTATATATCTATGTGAGTGTGTCTTCTGCGTTTGTCCCCCCCACCACCACCACCACCACTTGACAACTGGAGTTGCTGTGTTAACATCCCTGTAACTTAGCGGTTCAGCAAAATAGACTGACCAAATCCACTCACAAGGCTTTGGTCAACACAGAGTTTAGCTATAGCAGAAGACACCTACTGAAGGTGCCACACAGTAGGACTGAACCTAGAACTATATGGTTAGGAAATTCGTTTGTATTTTATGTCTGTTTTTCTATGCTAGCATGGGTTAGATGAGTGCATTATTGCGGCATTTGTTTTACAGTTAAATGCTCTTCCTTTCACTAACTGTAACCGATTTTTTTCAAATAAGGGATCAGTTATTCCACAAAGGTGTGAATAGCAGGAGCGATCTGTCGACAGGTGAACTGACAGCACCGCTTCTTGTACATTATAAACATGCATGTGAGCACGTACGCACATGTGCAAAGACGCAGACACACGTGTACACGCACAAAGGAGTTGAAACCTTGTCAATCATACGAAATAGAAGAAATCCTGCAAACAGTAATGGAAATTCTTCTCTCTTTTTCCTCTTCCCTCTCTTCCTCTCTTTCCTCCTCTATCTTCCCTGCTTCTGTCGCCCCCCCCCATTCTTCTTGCTCTTAAGCATCCATACATATGTATGTCATATGAAATGTAATGTAATGATATTTTTGCAGTGTCTAAGGAATCCTGCAAGATTAAAATCAAAAGTTGATTCCTTCAGGTTATATATTTCTATACACACACACGCATATATACATACATGTACATACACATACGTATGTTGGTGTGTATGTATATATATGTACATATACGTGTGAATATATGTGCATGCACACGTATGTGTATGTATATGTATATATCTATCTATCTATATATAGATGTATATATATATGTGTGTGTGTGTGTGTGTACTCTTTTACTCTTTTACTTGTTTCAGTCATTTGACTGTGGCCATGCTGGAGCACCGCCTATAGTCAAGAAAATCGACCCCAGGACTTATTCTTTGTAAGCCTAGTACTTAGTCTATTGGTATCTTTAGGCAAACTGCTAAGTTACGGAGACATAAACACACCAGCATCAGTTGTCAAGCAATGTTGGAGGGACAAACACGGACACACAAAGATATACACACACACATACATACATACATACATATATATACACACAGACACACACACACACACACACACACATATATATATATATATATCATCATCACATATATACATATATACGACGGGCTTCTTTCAGTTTCCGTCTGCCAAATCCACTGACAAGGCTTTGGTCGGCCCGAGGCTATAGTAGAAGACACTTGCCCAAGGTGCCACACAGTGGAACTGAACCCGGAACCATGTGGCTGGTAAGCAAGCCACTTACCGCACAGCCACAATGATAATAATAATAAGGATTTCATTTATTTGCCACAAGGGCAAAGGATGTGGGGGACAATACAGAGACAGACACAATGTGTTGGGGCGGGGGTTATATATAATAATGAAATGATAAAAAAAATTTTTAAATAATGCATATATTGTATACATTGGAAAAGAGGGGACATGTACATAGCATACAAAGGTAGAAATTATTGTGTATAGTGCTCAGGTGCACTACAACTCATCAAAGGTGCATGTACAGTACAGGTGTGTGCGCATGTTTAAATACGTGTGTTGTCATACTTTGAATTATGTAATTGTAATAATAATAATAATAATAATAATATTAATAATAATATTAATAATAACAATGATTTAAATTGAGAACTTTTGGATGCATAGAATAAAAGTTTGATGTCATTGTTTCGTGTATTGTATGTTCTCTCCAAACTCCAAACTCATTTCTCTTCTTTGAAATTGCATGATAAAAATATTAGACTGAATAGAGACAGCAGCAAGAGAATAGCATCTTCTTATGCTGGTACATGCGCACTCAGTGACAGTAAGTCAAATTTGGATAGAGGCACTACTATTAACAGTAGACTACCATGTTTTCTGGCATACAAGTGGAATTTTGCAGACCAAAATGTACAGCCAAGAAAGAAAGGTAGATCAACTTACACACCAAGGTGACTTTGGAGGGCCCAAAATTCCCAAAATTCAGCAGGATTTGGAAAGATAGCAATGTCGATTTGTATCCTGGAAAATACAGTTGTTGCTAATCTTTTCTACTAAAGAAATGCATAAGGCCTGAAGAGGGATAGTTGAGGACATTGATCCCCCAGTAGGTCACTGGTACTTAATTTATTGAGCCCGAAAGGTTGAAAGGCAAAATTGACCTCGGAGGAATTCAAACTCAGAAAGTTGCAGCAGTTAATAATGATTTCAAATTTTGGCACAATGCCTGTAATTTGGAGGAAGAGGAATTGTTGCTTAATTGACCCCAGTGTTTCACTGGTACTTGAAAATTGCCTAAATCAACCCCACCACATATTTATATTTCTTTTAAGCCTGATACTTATTCTATCAGTCTCTTTTGCTGAACCGCTAAGTTATGAGAACATAAACACACCAGCACCAGTTGTCCAGCAGTGGTGGGACACACACACACACACATATGTAATATGTATGTAGATTATGGGCTTCTTTCAGTTTCCACATACCATTTACTCTCACAAGGCCTTAGTCTACCTGAGGCTATAGAAAAAGACACGTGCCCAAGGTGCCATGCAGTGGGACTGAACCTGATATCATGTGGCTAAGGAACAAACTTCTTTACCACATGCTCATGCCTGCGCCTATTCATAATTAATGATAGAGGAGATAAGGATTGTCCATAGGGGGATAATGTGGGAGAAAAATAGATCCTGTTGTAATAACTAAATATATTTTCCAACAATTTTATGATAATAACCAAGTTTTCGAAAGCCATCCAAATTCTATTAACAAAGGATGTTGGGTTGGGGGTGAGGGAAAGAATATCTGCAAAACCATATTTTGGTAAACTAGTAACAGGAACACAGAATATTCTATTTTAAAAAAT
Source organism: Octopus bimaculoides (assembly GCF_046866305.1). NCBI lineage: Eukaryota > Metazoa > Mollusca > Cephalopoda > Octopoda > Octopodidae > Octopus > Octopus bimaculoides. The sequence goes on from NC_142946.1 coordinate 45,906,569, forward strand.
GCATCAGTTTTATCAGCAGAGGTTTGAAATGTTCCAACCGTATTTTTTTTTCATCCCTATTTCTCTTTGCATTCTCCATATTTTCGTTTCCTCTCTGCTGGGATATTCCGCTTTTTTACAAAACCAAATACAATGAAACATTACCATGTTATTTCTCGCTTCATGATGTTATATTTCTTGTAGCATCTATGCTGTAAACAAGTGTATGTCTATGGATGCATCTACGCACTGGTTCAACTTGCTAGAATTAACAGCCAAGTCAAGCTTTCTTCAAATCACATGATGTTGTTTAAGAAAAGTAAACGATTTAGACAATGTGGTTCTAGGTTCTTTGCAGTTAAAAAGAAAGTGTGATGGTCACATTTGGAAAATCTTCGATCTGGCAATGATCATGCTCGGATGTGCTTTTAACGTTCCACTGGTACGAGTGCCAATCAGGCGGCACTGTCATCGGCCATGTCAGCAATTTTGATTTGTTTTCACTTGCCTCAATAGGTCTTTGTAGAGAGAGAGAGAGAGAGAGAGAGAGAGAGAGAGAGAGAGAGAGACGAACAGACAGACAGAAAGTGGGTGAGAGAGAGTGTTATAGTTTCTGAAAAGATTAAATATTTTAATCCATTGAGCTACATTTCTGAAGATCATTGCTTGTCAAATTTTGAAGTATTTATGTATAGAGAGGAACATGTTATTCTTCAAAAGCTTGAGACAGCAGAGCCAGACATTATGTAACAGAGCCAGACATTATGTAAATATATGGAAGAAACTGTCAATGAAAAAAAAT
>NC_142946.1:45912349-45914849 GCF_046866305.1 Octopus bimaculoides
TTGAAAGAATCCTGTCATATACGTATACATACATGGGTATGTGTGTGTGTGTGTGTGTATTTTTGTATAGACATATTTTTTTACATAGATACATGTCTATGTATATATATACATATTGATATCAATGCATTTCTGGGTACTAGAACCCTTAACACAGAAAAAAAAATGTCGTTTCTTATTTTATCAATAGAGGAAAGTAATTTTCATTCATTCAAGAAATAGACATGGTTGTAAATAATATTCACACACACACAAACCAACAAGCACTCATTTATGAAAAATGAAAGTGAAAGGAAGATAATAATTTTAATTTGTATCATGTTTTTTCAAACAGAATGTGTGTAAATATATTTTTGCCTTGTTTCTTCTCTTCTGAAAATTTTCAACACAGGAAACTCGTTTACAGCTTTTTATGAAACGAGCATTTTTCATGAAGGACATACGCACGCACACAAATCATCATCATCATCATCATCACCATCACCATCATCACCATCATCATCATCATCATCATCACCATCACCATCATCACCATCATCATCATCATCATCACCATCACCATTGTAATATTTTATTTCTGTAAGGCAGCGAGCTGGCAGAAACGTTAGCATGCTTAGCGGTATTTCGTCTGTCTTTACGTTCCGAGTTCAAATCCCACCGAGGTCAACTTTGCCTTTCATCCTTTCGGGGTCGATAAATTAAGTATCAGTTGCACACTGGGGTCGATCTAATCGACTGACCCCTTCCCCCAAAATTTTGGGTCTTGTGCCTAGAGTAGAAAAAAATGGTTTACTTTTGTTTTTCCATGCCGGTAAGAGTTAGATGGATCATTATATTTCATTCTGCCACTAGCACTAGAAACGTACTCTCTCATAAGAGGAGGACTAAAGCCCAAGGCTATAGTAGAAGACACTCACCCAAGGTGCCACGCAGTGGGACTGAACCCAGAATCATGTGGTTGGGAAGCAAGCTTCTTACCACACAGCCATGCCTGCACCTATGTATGTATGTATGTATGTATGTATGTATGTAATGTGTGTGTGTGTGTGTGTGTATATATATATATATATATATATATATATTGATATAGATAGATAGATATATATGTATATATATATATATATATATTTATATATATATATATATATATATATATATATATATATATATATATATATATATATATATACACACACACACATATATGTAAACACTCGTAAATAAACAGTGTGTTTATAAATGTATGTTTATATATGTATGCATGTATGTTTTTGCCTTGTACTGTTTGAATGAATGTTGGTGCATGGTGTGTGTGTGTGTGTGTGTGTGTGCAGCTAAGGTAGTTTGGTACTTAGCTAGCCGTAGGTCAACTATTCAATGGCTGTTGACGAGCTACAAATTGCTGCTTTAGTGTGAGTAACAGATGATTAATTGATTGGTTGGTGGTAGTTATTACTGTGAATACACAACTACTTGTTTTGTTAATACTCCTCTCTGTCTCTCTCTCTCTCTCTTTCACTATCTCTTCCTTCTCCTCTCTCGCTCTCTCTCTCTCTCTGTGTCTTTCTGTCTTTTTGGATGTTAACCAAAGAGAAGAGAAAGGAGGTAAAAAAAAAAAAGGAAAGAAAGAAGGAAAGGCAAGATTGTCCTAGAAGCTGAATTGCTACAAAATATTTCTCTGGCTGCAAATTTACTTCATCATTTATTGATGAGTTTCACCAATTATATATTTTAATTAGAAGTCTTGCTATCGTGATCAGCATCACCACTGTCATCATCATCATCATCATCATCATTATCACCATTAACCATTGTCATCATCACCAAAGCCACCACCACCATCATCATCATCACCATCATCACCGCCGCTACCACAAACTCCATAACCATCATCTCCTCCCCCTTCTCCTCCTCATCAAATTGTTGTTCATGGTTGCTGTTGACCTCTCTAGTTATAATGTTTTAAATTTCTGTTTGTATGTTGAATTAGAAGGAAAGCTTTTACATCGTCATCGTCATCATCATCATCATCATCATCATCATCATTATTACTATTATTGTTGTTGTTGTCGTTGGTGGTGGTGGTGTTGATCTTGCTACTGTTGTTGTTGTTGTTGTTGTTGTTTCACCAAGGTTGACTTTGCCTTTCATCCTTTCAGGGTCAATAAAATACATACCAGTTAAGCACCAAAGTTGATGTAATTGACTAACCCCCCCACACACACACACACACACACCCACTCCAGAATTGCTGGCCATGTGCCAAGATTTATAATTATTATTATTGTTATTATTATTATTATCATTCATATAATTACCTCTGCCTTAGCGAAAGTGGAGGTATTGTTTTCAGTCACATTTGTTTGTTTGTAGTCCATGGACAAAGATATCTCGAGAACCGCTGGATGGATTCGGATGAAACATTCGGGGATGTTTGGCGTCGTGACTGGCACAAACTGATTAGATTTTGGGATCAATCCAGTACCGGACAAGGATTCTG
>NC_142946.1:45919849-45927349 GCF_046866305.1 Octopus bimaculoides
ACCTCTACTGCCCCCACCACCGTCACTACCACTATCACCCATCGTCATCACTATCATCGCCTTCACTATTATCATCACCCTCATCATCATTATCATCACTTCTCTACTACAATCGCCATCGTCATCAATATCATCACCATCACTGCCAGGATTATCATCACCTCCACCACCACCACCACCACCTTCATCACCACCACCTCTACCATCATCATCATCATTTCAACTTTTATTTCTTTTTAATGCTAGTATGCTTTTGTCAGTAAAATGGTGATGTAATAGAGGTAAAAACACCCAATCAAGATGATTCTGCTGTGTGTGTGTGTGTGTGTGTGTGTGTGTGTGTGTGATCATCATCACCAGCATCACTTAACATCTGTTCTCAATGCTGGCATGGGTTGGATGGTTTGGCAGGAGGTGGCCAGCCGAAGAGCTACCACCAGGCTCCAGTTGTCTGTTTTGACATGGTCTCTACAGCTGCATGCCCTTCCTAACACCAACCACTTTACAGAGTGTACTGCATGCTTTTTATAAGGTGGTGGCGGCGGCGGCGGTAGTGGTGGCACTGGTGGCAGTGGTGGTGGTGGTGGTGGTGAAGATTTCTTTGTCCAGTTTATTACTTATTATTCATTCATGCTGATTTGAATTAATTGAGCGTTACGCTGTAGCTTCAATTTTGCGAAGAATGCTATTGTATATTTTTCGAACAACATTGTAGGGTACGTGTGAGAGGTTGGATCTGGTCTGTTTTAACTTAAAACAGGCAGAATATTTTGGTCAGATATCACCAGTTTAAATGAAGCCCTAATGCAAAAAAAAAAAAAAAATGATTTCCATGCACATTGATGATGATGATAATGATGATGATGATGGTGATGGTGATGGTGGTGGTGATGATGATGATGATGATGACTACATGTAGGATGGGCCTGTGAACATCAATCTAATAATCTATTTAACCTGTTCCATGTCATATTTGAAGAGTTAACTAAAACAAATTCATTCAATGTTCTTCTCCAAAGAAGTTTTCAATCTGTTTTCAATTAGGATGTAAATTCGTTAATTCTTCCGTGGCAATTTACACAATGATTTCAAACGCCTTTCATGTTCTGTTTCGTATCAACAAATTTACATATGAACCATTATTTAAACATCTAAACTGACCATAATTAATGTTGTCTGCCGTATTGATCTTTGTTTTATTTTGTTTTCACGTTGGCATCTGACCAATAAATCTGAAGGGACAGTATTTTTGTTTAAAACAACAGAAACACACACGTGTGTTACATGAAACCAGTTATTTTATTAATCCTGTGGGGAATAGAAAACAAAAGTACAAACCTGGTAGGGTTTGAACTTAGATCTGAGAAGGAGGAAACTAATGAAATAGATGGGTTCACCCTGTCGTACTACAGCATCTCGTCATTGTACTCCTGATAATGTTTGCCTCAATAATAAATGAATGTGATGTTAATCAATCGGATGATAAATCAATATTTTATTTATATAATACAATTGCAGTAAATAGAGCTTATCTGTTGGCATGAGTTTAAAAGGTAGGTGAGGGTGAAAGAGTGGGGTGGGGGGTGGTCAGGCGTCGTGAAGTTTATGTCTTTCGTAAAAGCGAAATATCTATAATCAGAAATCAAAGGTGAATCACTGAGTTGGCAAAGCAGGAGATGACCTGCTACTATGCAGATATTGATCTCGATCAATATAACTAACTTATACTTTATATCTGTAGAGTGTTCTGCTCTCTAAAACTGGATAATCAAAACCTCTCACAGCAGGTAGTCTATGTAATGCCTTGATATTATATAAGAAGCTGAGAGTCTGTTTGGAGATGCATTTCATGTAACTGATGTGTAGAGGGGAACCTCTGCCTACCGATGATTTATGCATCTTGCAGGAGAGAATATATATATAAATATAGATATTGATGAAAGGGAAGTATGGTGTATCAGATATACTGGACGTGTTAAATTAGTCTGGAATTTAGTTTGCTTACTTTCCGTACCCTGGCTCTGTTGATCAGAGGTGGGTATGTGGCCAAGTGTTATTCAACAGACATAATGAATAATAACGGTAGTGTTTCCAGTCTGAGAAAGATGGTTCTGCTGTTTCTCTGCCGAACGACCTGCACAAATGATTTGTTTATAGTGATCAAATAATGTTTCTGGTGTACTTTAACACACTTCCTCCATCAAATTCACTTTGCCCGAACAGGTGCACATGTGTGCCACATGTCAGGTGTTAAAGTAATTGCATGTACATAATTTTGTATACTTTCTCTCTCTCTCTTTCTCACACACACACACACACACATGCACACACACATCTTGGTAGTCTCTTGAGTCCATAAAAGATAACTGCAATCTCTTGCTAAACAGCCTACACAGGTGTTTTGTTTATAGCAATCAAAGGATTATGGTTCACATAAGCTCACTCCCCCCATCGACATTACCTGTACAGGTGCACAACGTGTCACATGTCAGGTGTCAAAGTGATTGCAGAGTAACATGAAGCAAAGTGTTTTGCTCAAGAACACAACATACTGCCTTGTCTAGGAACTGAACCCATGATCCCATGGTCACAAGTACAACACCTTAACCATTAGGCTATACACTCTTTTTGATCCAACAACAATATGTGCATTAACATGTCCCAGCATAGTCGTGGCTGTGTGGTAAGAAGTTTGCTTCTCAACCATATGATTACAGGTTCAATCCTACTATAAGGTACCTTGGGCAAGTGTCTTCTACTATAGCTTCAGGCCAACCAAAGCCTTGAGGGGATTTGGTAGATGGAAACTGAAAGCCCTTTATATCCATGTTCCAAACCTCAGCTTAACTCTCTGACATTCAGAGTACACTGTTGGGTGTATCCTTATTTATTCACATTGTTTGAATTAATCATGCATTATGTTGTGGCTACAAAATCTCAAAGATGTGATTGCTTATTTTTAGAGCGACATTGTAGGATAGGTGTGAGAGACCAAGTTTGACCAGCTTTTGCATAAAACAGGTAGAATATTTGAGCTGGCTTATAGCCAGTTTAAATGCTAAATAGTTAATTATAACAAAATTATCTTGCTAAATTCCTCTTTGTTTTCGAATTTTATTGAAACAAAAAGCAATGTTCTTTCAGTTATTTCAACAAAAATGTTGTAATAAAAAGTTAAAAATGAAAAGAAAAAGACAAAATTGTCTTGTCTCTTCTCCACTCCTTGTTAAGATAGTAATGTAGAAAATATATTGCTTGAGTATAACAAACCAGTTTTGTCTTGAGACAAAACAGGGCGCAGGAATATATAATCAGCCAGCGAACATCTGCTGCTTTACTGCATACATGACAAAAAGAAAATGTAGAAGAAAAAAAAAATCAAATAGGGTTTTACATATTACATCTTCTTTTAATGTCGGTTGTATAAATAAACGATACCAAGTAAGGATATTTAATTAACTTAGGTAAATAACCACGACAGAGAAGAATTAACTTTCGTTTTAGTGTTGACTAATAATTAACCCTAACTCTATCTTACAACGACATAGGTGAGCTCAACACCAAGTGTTATAGCTTATCCACTGGTGATGTCTGCTATTACAATGGATTACATTGCATATTCACTGATGTGAAAGTGTTACAGTGGATTATCTCCACATTGCCAGTTTGTTGTTCATTTAATCTTTTGCCGGTGGCACGTAAGAAGCACCCACTACACTCTCGGAGTGGTTGGCATTAGGAAGGGCATCCATCTGTAGAAACACTGCCAGATCAGATTGGGGCCTGGCGCAGCCCCTCTGGCTTCCCAGACCCCAGTCGAACCGTCCAACCCACGTCAGCATGGAAAACGGATGTTAAACAATGATGATGGTGATGATGATGACGATGATGATGGTGATTCATTAATGCATGACTGTGGTTTTGTATCTTCTTTGAAATTTTTACTCAGTCAGACTGGTTCCTCTGCTTGACCACTGCTGTTTTCCTTTTGTTGACCACAGGACATAGAGACGTAGCTATTATAAGCACCAACTATTTCATCCGATGCTCCATCAGTTCTTTCAGCTTCTGCAGACATGGTTGGGTATTTAAGAAGTTGGTTTGTTTATTTCTTCATAACTTAGTAGTTCAGCAAAAGAAACTGATTAAATAAGTGCCACATTTAAAAAAAAAAAACCAAGTACAGGGTTGATTTGTTTAACTTAAACCCCTTCAAGGCAATGCCCTAGCATGGCCACAGTCCAACAACTGAAACAAAAGATAAAATATTAAAAAAAAAATGAATGCCAAGAAATTTCAAAGACGTAATTTTCACGTTTGTTGATAATATCTTATTTTTGTACCAACGCGCCATCATGAAATAGGGTCGTTATCCAGTTTTCAACCAAAGAGTTAAGTTATAAATCAAATTTAATAAAACATTAATATTGCAAAAGATTTTCTCACTGAATTCTTGAAGAAAACCAATTCTCCACTGCTAAAAATGATTAATAACAACATTTTTGGCATAAACACTTCAGATTTATCAAGAACATGAAATGGAAACTTTAGCTGTTGTTTTGTTTTCGTTTTGTCTTTGTTTTCTGGTTTTTTTCTATGCATTTTTTACCTTCTTGGGAGATTGATTATCAGAAAGACTATTTTGTGTATATTCCATAGAATGTATAGCTCGGTTGCAAAACTTTAAACCATGAATAATGTGCTAATAATATAAATAACAATAAAATGAATGTGAACGTTCTGTGTAGTCTTGTAAGAAGACTGCTGGAAACTTTTGTCTTTTGTGTAAGAGACTGAAGCAGAATTTAACCATTAAAAATTGTTGGCGTGTTGTGAGTGTGTTGAGACTAAGGCAGACTTTTGGAGTCTCTCCTGCTTTTGACATGGTCGTTATTGTTCTTGTATAAACAATCATATAAACTCTGATTGAGTAGACTCATAAGCAAAGATGTTCCAACCATGACTATCATGTTTATTTTGTTCATCATCATCATCATCATCAATATTATTATCACCATCATTGGGTTGGATGCTTTGGCAGGATGTGATGGATCCAAGGGCCACACCAACTCCAGTTGTCTGCTTTGGCGTGGTTTCTTGTCTGGGTGCCCTTCCTAAATGCCAACCACTCTGTAGAATGTAAGTGGGTGTATTTCTTTTTTCTTCGTGTCTCCAGTACTTGTGGGGTTTTCATGCGATTCAACAAGACTATGAAGCCTGAAGGAGAAGGGGATGTTATGTAATAAGATGAGGGATTAAAGTATGAGAGAAGGGGGAGAAAGCAGGTTCTTGTTGTAGAGGGGCTCTGTGAGTGTTGAGACTTGTGATGGTAATGTCCAGGGATTGATTAATGATGGTGATGATGATGTTGATGACGATGATGATGATGACAAACAATGACAATAATGATTATGATGATAATGATGACAACAATGATGAGGATGATGGGGTGATGATGATGATGATGGTGATGATGACAATGATGTTGAGTACAATAACGATGACGATGATCATGATAATGACAATAACAATGATGATGATGACAATCAATGATGACAATGAAGATGATGAGGTGATGATGATGATGATGATGGTGATGACAAATGATGATGACAATGCTGATGATGAATGCAATAATGATGACAATGACAATGTTGTTGATAATGATGATGATAATGATGATGATAATGATGACAAACAACGATGATGATAACATGATGATGATGATGATGATGATAATGATGAGGAAAAGGGCGAGGATTTCTTCCCACTAGAGTTGGAAGCCTTGAGTAAAATCATACTCACTGCCATTCCTCATATGACCAGTCCATTTAAAAAGCAAAAAAAAAGGATATTTTAAGTCTTGAGATTAATATTACATAAGTGTATTAAGTCTTGGATATCAACAAACAAAGGAAGCGTTCTGGGGGAGGAATACTATAAATGTATTAAGCAGTCTTGCACTCCAGACAGACTTGTCTAATAAATTTAAAATAATAGACTGCAATCTTTTAGCTGTTCCAACAGTGAGTTACCATTATGTAATCAGTTAGAAGATAAGGAAACCTTTGAGGATAGAAAAACACAAGAGCCAATTAATGGCAACAGTACGTGGAATGTACTGGCAATATCAGACAGATATTGTAAGAAGGTTGTGTTTATCAGTACTTCGGGAAAATAGAATGTTTTTACAGTAAGACTAAGAGAAAAACTGTTATCAAATCACCATTGTATCCACGGAGAAATACTGGACAAAATTGGCACAAAGTAAACACGGTTGAAACATGACTATTTTTTTTTGGTGTTGTTTTGTTTTCTTTTTATATTTTGTTGGGGAGGCACAATGGCCCAGTGGTTAGGGCACCGGATTCACAGTCAGAGGATCGCGGTTTCGATTCCCAGACCGGGCGTTGTGAGTGTTTATTGAGCGAAAACACCTAAAGCTCCACGAGGCTCCGGTAGGGGATGGTGGCGAACCCTGCTGTACTCTTTCACCACAACTTTCTCTCACTCTTACTTCCTGTTTCTGTTGTGCCTGTAATTCAAAGGGTCGGCCTTGTCACGCTGAATATCGGGGTAAATGTGTCTGTGGAGTGCTCAGCCACTTGCACGTTAAATTCATGAGCAGGCTGTTCCGTTGATCTGATCAACTGGAACCCTCAGCATTGTAAGCGACGGAGTGCCAACAATATTATGTGGTTTGGGACAGTGCTCCTAGCTTGGTTTTTTCAGAATCTCTGAGACTAGGAGAAATTAGGGGAAGCGTGTTTGATTTATGGGTTGTAGCAGATCATCAGGATAACAGGTCCTTGTCAGATAGGAGACCTAGTCTCTAAGCCAGTGGTTCTTAACACCCTGAAAGGATGAAAGGCAAAGTCGACCTCAGCAGAATTTGAACTCAGAAGGTAGCGGCAGACGAAATATTACTAAGCATTTCGCCTGGAGTGCTAACACTTCAAGGTGGTACCCCAGTATGGCCACGGTTCAATGGCTGGAACATGTAAAAGTAATGATAAATGATATAGCATTTCCTCTTGAAGCCGTTTAGCATCCAAACCCCTAACATCAGAAAAGCTTTATTATCTCTTAAAATGGATTCATCAATTTACAGCAAACTGCTAACTGTACCGTTTGTTTTGTTTGTTTGTTTGTTTTTGCTTTGTCTTTGTTTTTATTTATTTATTTATTTATTTATTTTTTACACATCCTCAGTCATTTCATTAATGCACTTTGATAACGACGAAGGGACGGCCTTGGTAATTAAATATGCACTCAACTTCCTGCCACTCGAAAATCACAACAGATGCCCGCAGGAAAAACTAAAGTTCCCTCGTTCCCTTGTCGTTATGTGGCTTGCTAGCTTTTTGCATTTTGCAATTACTTTGGAAATCTCTCAGGATGCAAGTAAACCATTGTTTCTTCAGATATTCCTCCATTAAATATTTTATTGAGTGTTTTCCTTGCTGGGAGAAAATCTGCGCTCAATATTTTCTTTTTGTT
>NC_142946.1:45934849-45967349 GCF_046866305.1 Octopus bimaculoides
AAAGGAGGAAGGACGTATTAAATGTACAAAAATTTAAGTTGGTCATAGTTGGAACATGTTTGACTATAGGCATGTTTGATCAAACTGGTAAAGGGGCTGTTATATGGTCACCAAAAGAAAGGTGGGGGTTAAGCAGCAGACGATGGGCGGGAGAGTAACGAGTTTAAGACCCCAGAGCAAATGGTGTATTTAGCTGTTGAGGATCTCGCTGTTGATTGCAAAGTTGTTAATTAGTTTCAAAATTACTTGGAACAAAGGCAATCTATTTCAGCAAAAATAAGGTAACAAAAGGGTTAAAAGACAACTTGTAGTTATCTGTCTGTCTGTGTGTCTTGTCTCTTGTCTAGCCATCTATCCAATTTATGACCCCACTGAAAATTTTAAAAATAAATTCTTAAAAACTACCGCATTTAAAAATCAAAAAATTATGAAAAATATATATATACAAACAAAACTATTGGTTATCTTGTCTATTTAATCATAAACAAAATTATGAATAAACAGTTTTCCAAGACTAGAACAGTTTTTCTAAAGCTTCATATATATTTTTTTTCTTTTTTAAACAAACACATGACACACTTTAGGTCCTTCAACAGATGAAGCACAGTTATTGAAGCTTCATTGATCTTGTCACTCATTCATTTATAATGATGACCGGAGCAATAAACCTCAAAACACTTCCTCTTTCTTTTATCTTCTTACCTCTTGTCTGATGACTCATCTATCGGTTATCTGCTCCCAGACTCTCGTCAAATGATGCTGTTTCCTCGTCACAGAGTATTCCGCTATTTACTATAACGATTAAAATGCATTTGGAGTAAAAACACTGGTTGAGTCCTTCACCATTCCGCAGGAATTGCGAAGAACGAGAGAGATTGGCAGTGAGGGAGGCTGAGAGGGGATGAAAAACATGCAGGGGATGTGAGTTTATCCAATATTTTCTATACTGATCTCTTTCTCATTTGACTGAAAACTTGGTTTGCATGTATGTATATAAATGTATGTACATATATATGTATATGCTTGTGTGTCTGTGTTTGTCCCCCCACCATCACTTGACAACCAATGTTGGTGAGTTTATGGCCCTCGTAACTTAGCGGTTCACCAAAAGAGATCTATAGAATAAGTACCAGGCTTACAAAGAATACGGCCTGGGTTTGATTTGTTCGACTAAAGGCAGTGCTCCAGCATGGCTGAAACTAATAAAAGAACAAAAGAATATATATATATCATCATCATCATCATTATCGTTTAACGTCCGTTTTCCATGCTGGGATGGGCTGGACGGTGCGACTGGAGTCTGGGAAGCCAGGAGGCTGCACCAGGGTCCAATCTGATCTGGCAGTGCTTCTACAACTGGATGCCCTTACTAACACCAACTATTCTGAGAGTGTAGTGAGTGCTTTTTACGTGCCAGTGCCACAGGAGCCAGAGGGGGCTGGCATCAACCACGTTCAGGTTGTGCTTTTTACATGCCACCGGCACGGGAGCCAGTCAAGGAGGCGCTGGCGTCGGCCACGTTTGGATGGTGTTTTTTATGTACCACTGGCACAGGAGCCAGTCAGGGTGAGGGGGCTGGCATCAACCACATTCAGATGCTGCTTTTTATGTCCCACCAGCACGGCAAACCACTCAGGCAGTGCTGGCATCAGCCACAATTACAATTTCCATTTGATTGTGGCTTGAGATATATATATATATATGTGTATATATATATATATATATATATATATATATATATATATATTGACTACGTTTTGTACATCTGCATATGTATGCGCATGTGTGTATAGAGATGCGTATATGAACATAATATCAAGGTCTCATTCATTCTTTTGTTGTTATATTATTATTATTAATATATATATTATAGCAGTCTGTCAAATGCATTCTCGTGGCAAACACCATGGGTTTCAGCTGCTACTAAATTCAAACCACAACGAATAGAGAAAATTGCCTTGAAGTCAACAATTTTAAACTAATGGACACAACACTAGTATATCGCCTAAAGGAATCACAACTAGATATAATTTTGCACACAAACAGTTGCTTAATCAAATACCTGTATTCTTGGGGAAATATGTTGCATCGAAACAATAATAAATAAATGTCTAACCATATTCCAATTTCTTCAGGGCTGAAATATATAAATGAATAAAAGAATATATATATATATATGTATATATATATTACAGAGATGTACTTGCATAGCAAGTGACCTGATCTGAGATTGTGTGCTGGAACGAAAGCAATTGCAGTGTGGAAGGTGTTTATAAGCCATTTAAAATAACGCACACACACACACATATATATATATATATATATCTGGTGTTGTTGTTGTTGTTGGTGGTGGTGGTGTTATTGTTGTTATTGTTTGGTGTGCAACTTGACTCTCTCGTTGTCATTTGTAATTGTACAATAACTTTAACGACACCTGATTTTAATGTCAGGCAAGTACGGATTAGTTTGCATTGGATAATTCTATATCATTGATAAGCCCAGAACATGAATGAATGAATGAATGAATGAATGAATGAAACCAGGTGTGTTCATCTCTAAGTGAATATGGAGTTTAACAGGTGTGTGTGTTTGTGTTTCTCTCTATATGTATGTATATGAGTGTGGTTCTAAGTACTTTCCACTTCAATTAGCCATATATATATATTTATATATATATATATATGAATATACATATGTGTGTGTGTACTACATATATATATACAGACAGGGTGGGTGAAAGCATTCTGAGAAGGTGTGAGGGCTTGACAGTGGAATGAATCATCGACATACTTTGATAAATTGTCTTCTCACCAATAAGAAAGGGAGAGAGAAAGAGAGAGAGAAGAGAGAGAGAGAAAGAGAAAGTAAAACATTTTCTTTTCTTTGAAACTTAGAAACCTCTGAAGCTTGTGTATGTTCGTGTGTGTGTGTGTGAGTGTGTGTATGTATGTACACATATATGTATATATATATATATATATATATATATATATATATCATCATCATCATCATCATCATCATCATATATATATATATATATATATATATACACACACACACATGTAGGTAGGTAGATGGTTATAGATAAATATTGATAAAAATAGATATATGAACACCTATGTATATGTAAGTGTATGTATTCATATCTATTGCTTCTATAGAAATCCTGAAGAGTGTGTGTGTGTACGTACATACACACACACACGCACACACTCACACACACGCACATATATGTAATGTTCTGTTCCATGTTAGAAAATTCAAAATTGTGTGTGTGTGTGTGTATGCATGTATGTGTGTGGAAGGAGAATGTAAACGGAGTGTGGGTGGGGGTGCAGGTTAGTTTATATTAAATTATTTTCTCATTTTTATTTATTTTATATTTTTATTTCTGAATTCTATATTTAATTTTATTTTACTCTGTAAGAAGACATTTTTTTTTTTTTTTCGAGAAAATAAAAAAATTGCTTTTACACATGAGAAAAAGCTTACAAAGATCATGAAATTTATCTCATAAGATATCAAATGATATTGGTCTTTTTTCATGTATTATTTATTTGTAAGAATGTTAGCCTTCTTCTTGACAAGGACCACTACTTCCTCGTCTGACCAACAGCCCCTGCATCTTCGGCCAGAGGAGGTGGGGGGCACCATAGAAATGATAAATGGTTTACAGCACAAATGAAATCACTTTAAACATGCAAAAATAATATTCGGGATGCCTTTGTCTCTGCTAAGTATAGATGCAGATGTGTTACCTAAGATTAATTTTGAGGATCTGATCAAAGACTTTGCAATTCAAAAAAGTAGGAGGAAACTTTTCAAATATAAATAAAATTGAAGTATGCAAAAATAAACATTATTTTCCCTCTTACTGTTTTGTTTCGTTTTGAAAAATAAAAATTAATTTTATGGTTTGTCATTGTTTATATTTTTAATTACATAATCTATTATCGGGGCACCAAACCTTTTAAGTGCTTAGGGCCTCAATGGGTTGTAATCTGGCTCTGTGTTGTATAAAGTATAAACATTCAAATATCGTCATAATCTTTACAATTCCTGTTGTGTTTCTCAAGGAATTTTTGGTCCTCTAAAGTCGTCTTGCTGTATAAGTCTACCTATCTTTTTTTTTTTGACAATAAATTTTGGTCTGAAAAGTGTGGAGTGACACCAGTTGGTTAATCACAAATTCATCTTTGCTGTTTGGCTTCACAAATCTATTTTGTGATTTCATGTAACCTAAGGTAAATAAAAGTTAATTAAGTGTGTGGTCAATATTTGTTGTGCAATAACAGGAGTGGTATCCGAGATCGTGTTGCTTTTGCACACATGCACACACACTCATTCACATACACACACACACACACACTCGCATGCACATACACATTCACTTGCATACACACACGCACACACACACGCACATACACACTTACTTGCATACACACACATACACACACACTCATTCACATACACACATACACACACACTCGCATACACACACATACACATACACATTCACTTGCATACACACATGCACACATTCACATACACACATGCACATACACTCTCACTCGCATACACACACACATACACATGCATCCGTGCACATGCACATTTTAAGACTGCCCCCCCCCAAAAAAAAAATGGCAACCCTCTAACTTAATGTTAAAAACTCCCTCCCTAACTCACTACTACCTCGCTACATCCTCTGTGGGGTTACAACCACCACCATCTCCTCACTCTACCCACTCTTGTTGCATATTACTTCAGACACACAAAACCTGCCTCTCTCCTTCTCCCTCTCTCTCTCTCCCTCTCTCTTTCTCTCTCTCTTTCTCTCTCTCTCTCTCTCTCTCTCTCTCTCTCTCGCTCTCTACCTTACCTTTCAGATTTCCATTCAACAGTAGCCATTGTTTTGTTTTATCAAGAAGATGATGTCTTTGAGGATGACGACGACGATGATGATGATTACGTTCGTTAAAACACTTTCATTACAAATTATTATCATCTCATCGTCAACGTTTCATTCAGCTTTAACGATTCCACTCTTCACATCATTGTCATTAATATTATTTTTTTTTTTATTAGATGAAAGATACCCAGAGGAAATTTCCAACTAAAATACATCATAATGACATCTATTGTCTCTTTTCACAGCATTTTTCTGTCTTTATTCATTTCGGTTAAAAACCAAAAAAAAAAAAGAAAAAATCCCCCCCTCCCAAAAAAAAAGAAACAAATGAAAAATGTTTTATTTTCTTTTTTCCATAGAGAAAATACCGAAATATCAAAATATTAAAGTGGGGAAAAAAAAAAAATCTTCCTAACATTACATTATTTGTAATCATTGTAATTATTTTCATTATACCATTTATAACATTAAAAATGCCATCGTAAGAGAGATCAGTTCTCTTCATGTTCAAACTAAATATATTTACTTAGCTGTCATGAGTGCCACCACATCTTTCTGCTGTCAAGTGTCTCCTAGAATTCTCTATTTTACTCTCTGTTTTCCTCTTGTTCTTTCACGCACACACACACATACTGCTATTTAAAATTCTTTGAGCCATTAAGTACTGCCACTTACTTTTATAGCAAGAGGTTAACAAAGAACTTGTCAGTTGTGAACGGACCATGTTCCTTTGAACTATATTCTTTCATAAACAGACTGTATGGAATCATTTTTATGATCTTGTAGAGATTATTCAAAAACCTGATAGCATTTATTTATTTGAATCCAAAAATCTCTATGTCTGAGCCAGTGGGCATTTTAAAAATCTTAGACTTTGGAATATATTTTCAAGAATCCACCAGTCATATAGACACACATACATACATACACACACACACACACACACATATATATATATATATATATATATATATATATATATATATATACGTTGGGATTCTTTCAGTTTCTGTCTACCAAATCCACTCGCAAGGCTTTGATTGGCCTGAGGCTATAGTAGACACTTGCCCGAAGTGCCACACAGTGAGACTGAAACCAGAACTATGCGGTTGGTAAGCAAGCTACTTACCACACAGCCACTTTTTAGATTTGTCTTCTTTCCTTTTTTTTTCTTTTGTATAAGGATTATTATATACCTTATGAAGGCACATGGCTCAGTGGTTAAAGTGTCAGGCTCACAATCATGAGGTAGTGAGTTTGATTCCCAGACCGGGCTGTATGTTATGTTCTTGGGCAAGACTCTTCATTTTTCATGTTGCTCCAGTTTGCTCAGCTGTAGAAATGAATTGCGACGTTGTTGGTTCCAAGCTGTATTGGTCTTTGCCTTTCACATTCCAAGAGTATAATGACTGCCTTTTACGTGCCACTGGCACAGGTGCCATTTACATGACACTGGCAACGGCCACAACTGTGATTTCACTTGGCTTAACGAGTCATTTATTATCATCACCATCATCATTTAGCATCCATTGTTCATGAGTTGGACAGTTTGACCAGGGCTGATAAGCTGAGGGGCTGCACCAGACTCCAGTCTAATTTGGCATGGTTTTATACAGCTGGGTGCCCTTCCTAACGCCACAAAAATATGGCAATGAAAGCATTAAAGTAATTAAATAAATAAATGCACTTCTGACCTGTAGAAATTCCTTTACACCAAATTCTCTACCATCTCATTTTCACTTCCAAACCCAAACCGTATTCCTTATCCAACCATCACTATCGCTTCCCTCTCCCTATTATATTGATAGCTCATGAATCAATCAATACAAATCAATGCATACAAGCTACTGCTCCCTAATAAAAGCAGCACACATCGCATCTTCTTGTGGTACCACACCTTCTGATCCTTTGCGACACTCAGGTCAGAGATGAAGCACCTTAATTGAAGAGATTAGCTGGCATAGAACAATTTCAGACAGATAAGAGAGATGAATAAGATAAGCGAACAAAGGCCCCTTCCTAGATGTGTGTTTTCAGATCCCACTATTCTACACAGGATCAAAACCCACACAACCCTGAAGCCCTAGAATATATTTTTCTCAAATAGAAGCTGCACTGCACCAGTGGAGATGTAGAACATCGCTTATAGAACTTGGTAAAGATACGCTTCCCCACCTCCAGCACCATCTTCAGTTGGAACAGTTCCAGTCTAAGACCTGCAAGATGACTAACAGTAAAGCAAAGAATGCTTTGGTATTGTTGAATCCTTCCAAATTTCTTTTTCTTCCTTCTTGGTTCTATGCCAAAAGGTCGGTGCCTCATCGCTTCTCAACCATGATTATTGGTTCCCTATGTAGCACAGCGTCTTGATAAAATTCCCCGACATTTTCTTCTCATTTTTCCTTTTTACTACATACACACACACTTCTTATTGTATTCATTCAACATGCTTGTTCAGATCTAAGAGAAAGAATGAGAGATAGAAACCAAAAGACGTAACTGGAGTCTTTCATTCTCCCGTGCATTGATAATGTATGCATGCCAACACACACTCAAATATATGCACATGCACACACACACACTCACACATGCACACACACGAGCAAACACACTCAAACATGCATACACACAAGCAAATACACACACACACACACACATTGGATTGTTCATTTGTTATTTGGACTAAAACTTCAATCAGCTATTTAAAGTCAATTGGCGATAATTGTAAAATAACAAGGGGAAAAAAAAACGAACAAACAAAAAAACTGTGAATGAGTTGGACGTGTGTGTGTGTGTGTGTGTGTGTGTGTGTGTGTGTTTGAGAGAGAGTGAAATATAAAAATCAGGTGGTGAAAACGGAAATGGCAGCAGGGTTGGTGACGAAGAACAAGAGAAAGATCCGGAAAGAAATTAAAAAGCAACATAACCCCCTTCAGATGACAACAGATGTTAGTACTGATCAACAAGACAATCTACTGATGATGATTGCTAAAAGTGTAGGAGATTGTAAATGTCAGAATTGAAGACATTGCAAGCTTTGACAGCTGACACCATCGGTTAGTGTAAGATGACAATGTAAAATAACATATGAAGTGGTTTGGTGTGTCTGTGAAACTGTGGGGGCTGGTTGGCAAGAGGAAGATATCCCTGAGAAATGGCCTAATAGCTTGGTACATGAGATGGGTCTTAACCCTTTAGCATTCAGGTTATCTTATATGCAATGCGTATTTATTCAGATTGTTTAGAATTAATCATGTATTATCTGGTGGCTTTGAGAACTCAAAGAAGAGATTGTTTATTTTTAGAATGGGGTTGTAGGGTATGGCAGAGAGGCCTGATCTGGTCAGTTTGAATATAAAGCTGGTAGAATATATGGGTCAAATATGGGCTGTTTAAATGCTAAATGGAAAAGCCTTTAGCATTCAGATTATCAAATGTAATGCTTATCTATTCACATTGTTTTGAATCATTATTATTATTATTATTATCATTATTATTATTATTCAGTAGTTTTATTTTTATAACGTGCTTTCACTTCACTACCGAGCGCAGCTCTGTGCGCCTTGGGTATGTGCTGTGGTTTGCTGTGGTGCTCTTATGTTTACTGTATTGAAAGTGTTTTGCGTAGAATGTGTGCAGTACCCAGTAGTGCAATTTTCTGTATGTTATATATATTTGTAAGTCCTGGTGTTTTTGTTATGTATTTGTCTGAATATTTTTTTATTATACCTAAGGCACCTACTATGATAGGAATTGTTTCTGTTTTTAGATTCCACATTCGAGTTATCTCTATTTCCAGGTCTTTGTATTTTGAAAGTTTTTCCATTTCTTTTAGAGAAACGTTGTCATCTGCTGGTATTGATACATCAATTAGAAAGCATTTTTTTTCTTCATGATCTTTGACAACTATATCTGGTCTATTTGCCTTAATTTCTCTATCTGTGTGTATTGGCATATCCCAGAGTATGGTTGCTTTCTCGTTTTCTGTGACCTTTTCTGGCGTGTGTTTATACCAACTTTTTTCTGTTGCTATTCCATAATGTTGGCACAGCTTCCAGTGTATTATTATTATTATTATCATTATTATTATTATCATCATTATCATCATTATTATTATTATTATTATTATTATTATTATTATCATTATTATTATTATTATCAAGGAGGCAACTGGTAGGCAAAAATAAAGGTAGTTGCACTCCCTAAACAAAATTTCAATCCTTCATTTTATGTTCAGGGATGCTACTAACTACATCGGTCTCGTCCAACCTCCCAAATTACATCCTGAGGGGCTTCTAAGGTTGCGGGTTGAGTGACTTCCTGAAGCCTCTCCTCCTCATCTCCAACATGTGTGCATGCATGCTCATGTGTGCATGTGTGTGTATACTTGTAATTTATGAGGTATCTTAGAAACTTTGTGTTGTAACAAAATGACATTATATAAACAGATTTAGAAAAGCCAACAATTTCAAAAATGCACAGAACGAAACAGTTTTACTGGAGCCTTTGGGCTTCAACGAGAACATTTGATTGTAAAAACGTTTTCAAAAGGACTTTTTCTCGTTTTTTTTTTAAACATGCAAAGAGAGACATGAAATAGTAAAGCTCTGCTTTATTCTTGTATATTGTTAAACTTTCTACCTCCACTTTCTCTCTCTCTCTCTCTCCCTCTTTCTCTCTAACATATTGGGCATGTATATATATATGTATATATATATATATATATATATATATATATATATATATATGTTTGTGTATGTGTTTATATATTGATAAATGTATGTGCATATATGTGTGTGTATAAACGTGCAATTGTGTATATGTATATATATATATATATATATGTTTGTGTATGTGTTTATATAATGATAAATATATGTGCATATATGTGCATATATGTGTGTGTATAAATGTGCAATTGTGTGTGTATATATATATATGTATGCATGTATGTATGTATGTATGTATGTATGTATGCATGTATGTATGTATGTATTTATATGTGTGTATATATATGTATATATATATATATATATATATATATATATATATATCTGTGTGTGTATGTGTGTTTGTGTGTGTGTGGGGGTGGGGAATATATCTTTCTGTAGAAATGTTATGATGCAGATGTTTTGTTTTGTTTTATTTATTTGTTACTTCGTTTTGAAATGTATGGATACGTTCATTTGTTTCTGTGCATGTGTGAGTGGTAGTGAAGCTAACATATAATTGCTAAACACACGCACACACACACACACACACACACACACACACACACACAACAAATAAATGTACAATTAGATAGACCTGGAGGATAAGTTTAACTCATAACATATTAGGTAAAAGACATATGTAATTTCCATACATACATACATACACACACCACACAATGGTATTTGCTATGAAACACTACACTACAAAATGTTTCACCAAACTGCACTGCTCTACACAGCAGTGCACTGTTCCACACGGCACTGCACCAAGCTGTACTGCACCAAACTATACTGGATCATACTGCTCCACGGTGCTGCACCAAAATGCAGTGCAACAAACTGCACTGGACCATACTGCACCAATCTGCACTGCTCCACACAGCATTGTGCCAAACTGTACTGCACCAGACTTCACTGTACCAGACTTCACTGTACCAGACTTCACTGTACCACGAACTGTACCACGAACTGTACCACATCAAGCTGCACTGCTCTACACTGCAGCGCACTGCAATGGAAGCCAGACAGCTGGTGCTCTGGCAACGATCATGCTCGGACGGTGCTCTTAGTGATCTACTAGTACAGGTGCCATTTTTATAAAGCTTGGTGCTTATTCTATCAGGCTCTTTTACCGAACTGATAAGTTACAGGGATGTAAACATACCAACCTCAGTTGTCAATTGGTGGTAGGGGACAGACACAAAGACACACATATTTACATGATAGGCTTCTTTCAGTTTCTGTCTACCAAATCCACTCACAAGGCTTTGTTCAGCCTGGGGCTATAGTGAAAGACAGCTTTACATTCTGAGTTCAAATTCTGCCGGCGTCAACTTTACATTTCCCCAGGAATCATGAAGTTCGGAAGTAATCTTCTTACCATACTCTATACCAGCGCCAGTGTTAATAAATAATTAACATATTGGTAATTTCTCACTAGACATATTCAGAAATGGCTAACTTTGTGTTGTTGAGCATAACGAATAAGAAACTGTTTAAACGAGACTTATAATGAAGGAATAAATAATGAATTAGATAGATGTTAATTAGCTTTGGTTTTATTTCGTTATTTATTTGTCTCTGCGGCTTTATTTCGAAATGAAAATGTATCTTTGAGTTAACATTACTTCTTGGAGGGTCAATGCAAAACTATTTGAGAATTTGTCGTAACAACTAATATATGAATGTATACTAATTACATCTAATTATTTTTTCTGTCATTATATTATGATGAAAATTAAGAGACAAAAATGAAAAGGAAATACTTACCATTATTTAAATCTATTGAGTTGAATATCTGAAATAAAGAATAAATTTTTTAACTTTTATATCTTTAAATTCATTATTATCATCATCATTATTATTATCGTTATCATTATTATTATTATTATTATTATCATTATTATTATTATTATTATTGTTACCTCCGCCTTAGCGAAGGCAGAGATATTGTTTTCATGAACTGATTAGATTTTGGGATCAATCCGGTACTGGACAAGGATTCTGGATTATTTTTCCTGTTTTTTTTACTTATCTCTCACCTGAATTTACTGGCCCTATGCCAAAATTCGAAACCTTTATTATTATTATTATTATTATTATTATTATTATTATTATTATTATTATCATGATCATGATCATCATCGTCGTTGTCGTCGTCGTCGTCATCATCATCATCATCATCATCATCAGTAGTAGTAGTAGTAGCAGCAGCAGCAGCAGCAGCAGCAGCAGCAGCAGCAGGAGTTGGGTGCCCATGAGCTTTGAAACCTTTGCAAAACTAGTAAAATTAATGTTTGGTTTGAAATTCTGTTGGTCAATGTCTGCAAGAAGGGAATTCCATTGCGCTAAAACTCTGGGAAGAAATGACTGAACAAAGTGCTCATCCCTGTGTCCCAGTATGGTCACTGTCCAATAATGCCTTGACACCTGTCAAAGAATCAAAGAACCAACTCAATGTGTGATGCTGGTTTGATTCTTAGCTGAACCATTTCTTAATTTCATTTCCTTGAATCCGAGGATGTCTGGTGCCAGTTAATGGCCTGGAAAAATTTCCCTGACCTTGGCACAGCTATATTAGAGAACAGACCTTTGGCAGTGACCTGCTGACCCATTAAGAATTACAGAGAATTATATTTCAAAAATGTAGGAGGTTCTCACTGCTGGTTCCCAAGATGAAAGCTAAATTCTTCTGATGTGGCTTTAGAAATGTTAAAACCATGTGGATTCTAAGGAAATCTGCAACACAAAGAGTGAATGCTTGATGTTGTGTTAGTATAGTCAGCAATTCTAGCTGGCGTTGTTCTCTGTAAAAATGGTCAAGATTCGATAACTCAACAGATTTCAATGACAAGAGCATTTTTTGGGGTTTTTTTTTTACCTTTTAAAGGATGCAATTGAAGAGTTTCTTTTTAACATATTTGTCTGAAGTTTAAGGCGGCAAGTTGCCAAAACCGTTTGTTGGGCAAAATACTCCGTGACATTTTGATTGTCTATACGTTCTGATTTGAAATTCTACCATGATCAACTTTGTCTTTCATCCTGTCCGGGTCGATAGAATGAGTAACAGTTGAACTCTGGGGTCAATGTAATCGACTTACCTTCTCTCCCTAGCATGAAGCTTCCTATCTCGGACATGTGAGCATGCGCACAATAGCCAAACACTCCATCACTGGAACTGTGAAGCACACAGTTCTATACAGGGATTTTTGTATTTTTTTTCATAAACTAGGGAATGGCGACTGACATTAAGCTGAAGGATTATATAATGTACAAGCATAAAGAAAGAATTAAAGAAAAAAAGGACTCATTATATTGAATGTTATCGAGTGCTTCAGTTCCACAGTGCCTATACACAAGCTGCCACTGTTCCAGGGCTAAAAGATGCTTACCCAAGGTGCTCACTATGGGGCTGTACCCAAAGTCATTTGGTTGGAAAGCATAAATGAATAAAAGATAGGATAGTCTCCTCAGTAGATTGTATGTCTGCTCGAATGGAACTGGCTTTCTGCTAAAAGATCAACAAAAACAACAACCAAACTTGGTTTGATAAAGAAAACAAAAAAAAAAGGAATAAAAGTGGTTTAGGTCAGAGAAAAGAAACTAAAATATCAAGCAGAACTTTCCATTCTTTGATGGAAGGTTCCACTCCCCAAACTTTGGTTATCACCTTTCCTCCCTTTTCTGTGGCTGCTATATTTGTCTGTTGTGATTAAGTTTGCTGAAGAAAAAAAATTATGCAATGTGGAATACTTGAAACAGAATATTATCATTATTATTATCATTATTATTATTATTATTATTATTATTATTATTATTATTATTATTATTCCTTCTCCATTTCATTTTCAAATCCTAAATTCTTTGAGTGTCAGTCTAAAAGCATCAGTAGCAAGATGGTAGTCACATTGGGGAAAATATAATTACATTTGGGTACTCGTTAAGATACAGTGGTGGTGGTGGTGGTGGTGGTGAGAGAAGTGGTAATGGTGGAGGTAGTGATGATGGTGGTGATCATGATGGTAGAAGTAGTGGTGGTGGTGGTGGAGGTAGTGATGAGGATGTTGGTGGTGGCTGTGATGATGATGATAATGATGATGTTGGTGGTGATGGTGGTGAGAGGAGTGGTAATGGTGGAGGTAGTGATGATGGTGATAGTAATAGTGATCGTGATGATAATGGTGGTGGTGACAGTGGTGGTGGTGATGGTGGCAGTGGTGGCGGTGGTGCGGCGGCAGTGATGGTGGTGAGGATGGTGGCTGTAATGATGATGATGGCAGTGGTGGTGATTGTGATGGCAGTGGTGGTGGTTGTGATAGCAGTGGTGGTGGTGGTGGTGGTGGTAGTAGTAACGATGATCAGTATTTTGATAGGATCCCTAAAGTTGTAACTTTAGCATTTTGACAGTTACCGATATCTTAACAGCACAGAATGCTGTAATTCTTTGGTCTTCCACGAACCATTCCTATTCAACTAATTGCATAATTCTAGTTCATTCTTTCTCTAGTTTTTGTATTTGTAACAAGTAACAAGTTTCCATCTGTAGAGCCTTACTTTCTTTCTTTTCCTGAAGAATTTATCTGGTCCCTTCATCTACCCGTCTCTACCCTTATTAACATGTAAACTTCCTGCAGTAACCAAAAGTCAGCATTCCTGTCTTTAGAATCAAAAGTATCTGTGGCACCAGCATACCATTCCGGAATGTACTTTTGAGAGGAAAATAACTGTTTATATATATTGTTTATTTATGTTGAGGGTGTCGCGATCATCACTAGGTTGAAGTCTGGGTAGATTGCTAGACTTTTCGCAAGTATTGAGAAACCATGACAACTAGAGGAGATATATGATTTCGTTTACACTTGCGCTGTCTCAGATTTTACCATTTTCTTTGACTCCTGTTCTCTTGGCTCTCATAAATATACATACACACATTCTCTCCTATTTCTCTCTCTCTCTCTCTCTGACACACACATACATACACACAAACACATACACTCACACACACACATACACACACATTATCTTTTATTACCTCCGCCTTTGCTAAGGCAGAGGTATTATTTTCAGTCATATTTGTTTGTTTGTCCATGGACAAGATATCTCAAGAACCACTGGATGGATTCGGATGAAACTTTCAGGGATGTTTGGCCTCTTGACTGGTCCAAACTGATTAGATTTTGGGATCGATCCAGTACCAGACAAGGATTCTGGATTATTTTTCCGATCTTTTTTTACTTAATTTTTAAGAGCGGTCAGGTTCATTTTTAGTATTCTTGTTTGTGAGAGCAGTCGAGTTTATTTCAGATATTCTCATTTTAAAAATCATCTCTGGCTAATCATTGAGAGGCCATTGGTGTTGCCTTGGTAAGATTTGTGCTCTCTGAGTGCTCTTGTTTCTAACAGATATACCTAAATGCTTCTTGTATCATACACATTTCATTAACTCAGATATTTGTAAGAGTATATATATATATATATATATATATATATATATATATATATATATATATATATATATATATATATATATATTTGTGAATTAGTTTCATGCTAAGATGTAGCCTTTATTTACAAATAAAGAAATTCTAACCACCAATGTGGTGTTGAGCACTCATATTCATCGTTCAACTTTTATATATCATTACTATTATGCAAAAGTGTTGTAAGTCCAAAACCTTGCTTTTTCAGAAAACGAAAAAATAGTTTCACCATTCAATTTTTTTTACATTTGCAACAGCTTCAGCTTCACAATAATACTTTGTTGGGTGCATAAAATCTTAACTCTGTGCTTGTATGATATTTTCAGTCAGAAATATTTTTTGTAAATCTGTCGTATGTGAAACTTACTACTCTTTTGAAAAATACTAAACTGTTGTACTACGTACACTTTGACAATTTTCATATCTTGGCATCTGAAGCAGCTGGAGATATGAGAGTTTGACCAAAAGAACCAACTATTGCAAGAAAAAATAAATATTGGAAAAAAAAAAGCATTTGACCAAATTTGGACATACAACATTTTAACATAATAGCAACGATATATATATACATATATATATATATGTATATATATATATATATATATATATATATATATATATGCACACACATACATACATATATATATATACACACACACATGCATACACATATATATACACACATACATACATATATACATATATATCTTTTATCTTTTACTGGTTTCAGTCATTGGACTGCAGCCATGTTGGGGGAGGGTACTGCTTTCAAAAATATTTAGTTGTGTGAATCAGTCCCCTAAGTTATTGTTTAAAGTTTGGTACTTACTCTGTCAGTTTCTTTTGCTGAACTGCTAAGTTACAGGGATGTAAACACACCAAACACCAACACCAGTTGTCAAGTGAGGGTGGGGCAAGTGTCTTATACTATAGCCTTGTGCCAACCAAAGCCTTGTGAGTGAATATCGTAGATGAAAACTGAAAGAAGCCCATCGTATATATATGTGTGTGTGTGTGTGTGTGTGTGTGTGTGTGTGTGTGTGTGTGTGTGTGTATGCATGTCTGTGTTTGTCCCCCTGCCATCACTTGACAACCGATGCTGGTGTGTTTACGTCCCCATAACTTAGCGGTTCTGCAAAAGAGACCAATAGAATAAGTACTAGGCTCATTAAGAATAAGCCCTGGGGTCGATTTGCTCAACTAAAGGCGGTGCTCCAGCATGGCCGCAGTCAAATGACTGAAACAACAAAAAGAGAGAAAGAGAAAGATATATATATATATATATATATATATCTACATATATATATATATGTATATATAAATGACTGAACACTATTCAATTTTTTTTCTCCGTGTTTTTCTCCTTGTCTCCGTATTCTTTCTGTTGAAGAGCGTAGCTCGAAACGTCAAAGACTTTCCGTATTCCCAAGCGTCATACTAATATATACTTTTGTTATTTACACCACCTGTCCTCGTCTGTTGTTATTATTTGTATATTCTCCCTCCTATCTATACATATATATATATATATATATGTATCTCTCTCTCTCTCTCTCTCTCTCTCTATATATATATATATATATATATATATATATATATATATATATATATATATATATATATATATATATATATATATATATATATATATATATATATACATACTCATATGTATTATGTATGCATATCACACATATATACATATCACATGTATGTTGTACATTCGTATATGTTATGTACTTAGCAGATATGTAGATCTCATATACACATACACACATGCTTGTGTGTACATATTGTACATCCATAATTCATACATTCGTATAAGTAAATAAATGCTTATGACATAAAGTTATAAACACTCTTAGAGTCTCTCTCCTCTTCTCCTTCCCTGTCTAAGACAACTGGTATTCAGATACTCACTTCACACTCTACATCTCAGATTTGTACTCTCTCTCTCTTTCTCGCTTTCGCTCTCTATTTGTCTTCTCCCTATCTCTATCTCTCTCTCTCTCTCTGAAGCACATGCGCGAACACACACACATACACACACACACAGTCATTTATCTCATAGATACACATTGTCTGTCTGAATCTCTCTGTCTCTCACACGCATACACACACACATGTGCGCACGTGTATTCACGCATACAGTCATAATGCACACGCTTCCTTTTACACACAAATACTCATCTCATAGACACACATTGTCTGTCTTTCTCTGTCTCTCTCTTTCTCTCTCATTCTCTCTCATTCTCTCTGTTTCTCTTCCTCTTTCTCACATCTCTTTCTCTCTCCTTTCTCTCTCTCTCACACACACACACACAATCATACACAAATACACCTCAAACATGCACCTTGTTTGTCTTATTCTTTTCCCCTCTCTCTCACTTTCTCCTGCCTCCCTCCCTGCCTCCCCCCTCTCTCTTTATCACGCACTCACACACATGACGGGGTGCACAGTCTTTCTCATACACATTTTTACCTCTGTGACACATACACACTCTCAGAGTCCCTACATGATTGATTAACCTGCTAGAAATAAAAACCAAATCTTTATTAATGATATTTTTCCTGCCTTGTGTCAACCGATCAACAGATATCTTCTGGTGACCTTCCCCACAAATATTACTTGTTGTCTTAGACATGACAGAGTAGAATAGAAAAAAATAGTTTCCCTTTGTCTTCTTTTGGTTATTTCTTACACAGCGCCATCTTGTCATTTACATGCAGACAAGTTCTCCACACCACCTGCCTCAATGTTCGGAACATTAGCAACCAAATTTGAACAAAGAGATTTTAATCCAACACTCCAGCAGTTCTGCTGATTTATCTCCAAGACTGATTCTTTAATCTATTAAACCCAGAAGGATAAAAAAAAAAGAAAAAAAAACTTGAGTTTACTTAAGTAAGATTTGAACTCAAGATGCAAAGATCTGAAACAGATACTGTAAGGTATTTTGTCTTATCCTGTAATGATTCTGCCAAATCACCCCCTTAAAAGAAGCTATATGTCGTTATTAATCTTCGTTAAGGCAGTGGGCTGGCAAAATCATTAGCATGCCGGGAAAAATGCTTAGTGGCTGGAATTTCGTCCACTGTTACATTCTGAGTTCAAATTCCACTGAAGTCAACTTTGCCTTTCCTCCTTTCAGGGTCGATGAAATAAGTACCGGTTACACACTGAGGTCGATGTAATTGACTAGGCCCCTCCCTAAAAATTCAGGCCTTGTGCCTGTAGAATAAAGGATTATTAATTCTTATCCTCATAGCCATTGTGAATGTCAGTGGTAGAAAGGCAGGATTTTAGAAAATAGGAAATATATCCCCCATGACTGATAAACAGCATGTCAAAATAAACAGCTTGTCAAAATAAAGACCACATCAAAATATACATGTCAAAATAAACAGCATGTCAAAATATAAAGAACATGTCAAAATAAACAGCATGTCAAAATAAACAGCAAGTCAAAATAAAGAACACGTCAAAATAAACATCATGTCAAAATAAAGAACATGTCAAAATAAAGAACATGTCAAAATTAACATCATGTCAAGATAAACAGCATGTCAAAATAAACAGCATGTCAAAATAAACAGCATGTCAAAATAAAGAACATGTCAAAATTAACAGCATGTCAAAATAAACAGCATGTCAAGATAAACAGCATGTCAAAATAAACAGCATGTCAAAATAGCTCGTAGAAGGAAAAGGTAAAAAATAAAGATGCTCTTATCTTGAGATAAGGACAATCTTATCTCAGAACAGAGTATCCCAGCTTCATTCACAAAGATCAGCAGAACTCGTTTGTTGTACCCACATGCGTACACTGTAGGGCCATCACTAAGCCTCCATGGTTGATGGGCCCCATGTTAAGATTAAAGTATTTAGATGAGTCATCTATTTACTTTGGTTACGATGTTGAACAAGAATTAAACTATCCATGTTAACTGAAAATTTCAAAAAATACAATGGTAATATATGCTCCAGCATGGCCACAGGCAAATGACTGACGCAAATGAAAGAATAAAAGAATACGTGCAAGCTTTTTGCACACACACACACACACACACGCACGCACGCACGCACGCACACACACACACACACACATGCACGCGCACACATATTTACATACATACATACATACATATGCACATACACACATACATACACATATAGTAACGCTTTGAAAAGCAACAAAAATTTTTTAAAAAGGCCTTTCGCTTGATCTTAATTTATGAGTATTCTTCCAGATACTTCCAACGACACTCTAATAACGATGTAAATAGATAAATAAAAAAAAACGAAACCATCAATAACCAAAAAAAAAAGAAAAAAGATTTTTTTTTTAAATACAACCATCATCAATGATTTCTTTAATGACATTTTATACCCCCACCCCCACCCTCCACTACCCCACCCTGACATTTAATTACATGGTTTAGCAGAGACTTACTCTTTTCTTTTTTTTTTTTTTTTATAATTTTTTCTCTAGTTGTTCACACGTAATGTCATCATTCTTGAAAATGTTGAGATGTTTGTTGAAAGGAGAGAAAGAGAGAGAGAGGAAGAGATTTAGTTATCAACACCATCTAATTAATATTTATCGTTAGAAAGAGGTCTCTTCCTCGCTAGTTTAACTGAAATATATTAATTTACTTTACTTTATTTTTTTTTTGTAACGGGGAGTGGCTGTGTGGTAAGTCGCTTGCTTACGAACCACATGGTTCCGGGTTCAGTCCAACTGCGTAGCACCTTGGGCAAGTGCCTTCTACTATAGCCTCGGGCCGACCAAAGCCTTGTGAGTGGATTTGGTAGACGGAAACTGAAAGAAGCCTGTCGTATATATGTATATGTATATATATGTGTGTGTTTGTGTGTCTGTGTTTGTCCCCCCAACATCGCTTGACAACTGATGCTGGTGTGTTTACGTCTCTGTAACTTAGCGGTTTGGCAAAAGGGGCCGATAGAATAAGTACTAGGCCTACAAAGAATAAGTCCTGAGGTCGATTTGCTCGACTAAAGGCGATGCTCCAGCATGGCCGCAGTCAAATGACTGAAACAAGTAAAAGAGTAAAAGAGTAAAGAGAGAGAGTATTACATTTGACAGAGTAATCTGAATGCTAAAGAGTTAAACAAATTATGAATAGTACTGCTAGTTAGTTAAATAATTAATTATACAGTTTATCTAATTGGAAATGAAGAGCTACCTAGTGTAACTAGTTATGGGAAACAGTGAATTAATTAATTAATTTATCTAATTAAACACTTTCGCTCTAAGCAAATACTGTGAATATACATCATTGACAAAGCCCAATAGCGTTGAAATGCATCTAGTGTTCTTGTGAGTTGCTTCTGGGATGAGTTTCCATCTCACTCTTATATATGTATTGCTTTTTTTTAAGTATGTGTCCATGATGACGTTTTATCTTGGACATTAACCATAGCATCATGCCTGTCAATGGTGTATATACATCAAATATCATACATAGACGGCAACTTAACTTTAATTCAATGCTGTTTCAGTTGTGTACACTGAGTATGTGTGTATGTGTGTTTGTTCATGTGTGTATCTGTTTCTCTCTCTCTCTCCCCCCCTCTCTCTCTCTCTCTCCCCCTCTCTCTCTCCCCCCCCCTCTCTCTCTCTCTCTCTCTCTCTCTCTCTCTCTCTCTCTCTCTCTCTTTCTTTCTTTCCAACATGCAATAGTTGTAAGCAAGTGTTGCTGTCATACAAGTTGTGTCATTTGTTTCCATTCAACATGGACCAACTATGCAGAAATATTACCTTCCTTCGAAACAGGTAAGGGTTGGTGACAGAAAGAGCATCCAGCTGTAGAAAATCTTCTGCAACAAATTCCATCTGACCCATGCAAGCATGGAAAAATGAATGTTAAAATGACAATGATGAATATAATAAACAACAATTTCAGTACTTGTAGATTCATTTGTTGATGCAACTTCCTTGACTCACAGTCGTTTCTGCTATAAAGTGCAATGCTCTCACGAAAGATGCAATTTGAAATAAAAACAAAAATAACAAAATAAATCGGGGTTACAACAAATAATGAATATAAATGTCCGTAATTATTTCAAAAATCTTTTGGGATTCCTCTCAAACGTTACATACAGATCCTTCAATTAAACTGCAAAGATCTTACCAAAAATTTTAATGAAGAAATGGTAGAGATTCTAGCTATATATATATAGCTAAACTGTCTGACGAATGGGCAATGTATATAGCTAAATATATATATAGCTAAATATATACTCTTTACTCTGTCTGGGGTTGCAGACAGAGACACACACACACATAAGACGGGCTTCTTTCATTTTCCATCTACCAAATCCACTCACAAGGCTTTAGTTAGCCCAAGGCTACAGTAGAAAGAACTTGTCCAAGGTGCCTCACAGTGGTACTAAACCCGGAACCATGTGATTGGGGAACAAGCTTCTTACCACACAGCTACACCTGTATATAAATATATATATATATATAAAAAAATATATATATATATGTATATATATATATATATATATACACAACCCAATTTGTTGTAGTCATGAATTTATATTTAACATGCATACACTTACACACACACACACACACACACACACACACACACACACACGTACGTACACAAGCATACACATATAAATACACACACACACGCACGCACGCACGCACACACACACACACACACACACACACACACACACACACGTACGTACACAAGCATACACATATAAATACACACACACGCACGCACGCACGCACACACACACACACACACACGCACACACACGCACACACACACACACGCACACACACACACACATATATATTTATATATATATGCACTGTACTGTTCTCTTGTTGCCATGGAAATCATTTCTGAGAGCTATAATAATGGAATTAATCTTTCTACTTCTCACGTTATTCTTCTAGCAGATTAATTTATTTTCCTCGTTTGTGTGAAGGGGGGATGGTTTTATTTATGTATTCATGTATTCATTTATTTTTCAAATATTTTGCTATTAATATAAATATTAATTAAATCTTCCTGATTAACTTTGACAGCGTTTCTAATATATTGGTTATGTAACTTTTCCAGTCTGCAGGAAACCAGATTATGGTGCTGTTATCCTCCATCTATATCTAAAAATATATATGTGTATATATATGTATATGTGTGTGTGTGCGTACACATGCATATATATATATATATATATATGTTTAAAGAAAAAGGCCTTCTTTCAAAAGAACTAATTATATTCTTAATTATTTCTCAATGAGCATTCCTATAATTACCATCCACAATCTGATTGCTGTTGTAAAACAAATAAACAAGCCCAAAAGAAATACTTACCCAAGCTTTTGTTCTTTATTGATAATTATATATATATATAAATACACACACACATGTACATGTACACATGTATATATGTGTACAACTCCATATATATATATATATATATATATATATATATATATATATATATATGTCCATATGCATACATATATATATGTACATATAGACATATATGTATGTATATATCTGTGTATGTACATATATATATAATATATAATGTATATATATATATATATATATATACATATATATGAGAGTGAGAAAGAGAGAGTGAGAGAGAGAGATAGAGAGAGAGTAAAAGTGAGTGAGAAGAAAATGATGATAAATACAAGATGCACTTTATACCATTTATTCTCTATTCGATATATGTATGTATGTATATATGTATATATGTATGTATGTATATATGTATGTATGTATGTATATATGTATGTATGTATATATGTATATATGTATGTATGTATGTATGTATGTATGTATGTATGTATGCATGTATACAGATATATGTATATATATATATATATGTATGTATATATATATGTGTATGTGTGTATGTATACACCCAAACACACATGCATATACACAGAACAATTGGTCATTATTTTATAAGTTAGAAAAGTAATTAACTGTTTGTTTATTTATTTTATTAATTAAAAGGTAATTGTGTGAATGTTAAGTTTTTTTGTTTGGAGTTTGTATCAATCAGTAATCACATGTTCACCGTTTGTGGAACATCTGGCATTCAGATTATTTTAGAAAAATCTAAAGGAAGGCTTTGAATTATAATAAAGCTAAGTCAGATTAGAGACCTGGATCCAGTTTATACTAGTAAACTGGATCCAGTTATTAGCCAGATTATTTTAATATAAGTTAATCTGTAAAAGTCTGCTTTTTTTCAAAATCTTTTATGCTTGTTTCAGTCATTATACTGTGACCATGCTGCAGCACCACCATAAAGAATTTTTAATTGAATGAATCGACCTCCATATTTCTTTTTTGAAGTACCTGTACTTATTCTATTAGTCTCTTTTGCTGACCTGCTAAGTTACATTTTCTATCTACCAAATCCACTCACAAGGCTTTAGTCGGCCTGAGGCTAAAATAGAAGACACTTGCCCAAGGAGCCACACCATGAGATTGAACCCAGAACCATGTGGTTGGGAAGCAAGCTCCTTACTACACATTCATGCCTGCATCTATTTGTCAGTAAAAGAATCATTAAGCCATGAGTAAATTTGTTTTAATCATTTAGCTGTGAAATTAAATTTCATAATTATTACAATAATCCTTTCTACTCTAGACACAAGTCCAATCACAGGCCTGAAATTTGAGGGGTGGGTGTTGATTGCAGTAGTCCCCAGTATGTGACTGGTATACTTCATTTTATCAATCTTGAAAAGATGAAAGGCAAAGTCTTTCACCCTTTCGACTCATAGACACCCTTTTGAATCTAACATACACTTCTGACTCTGATATTCTCTTTTGATTCTTCAACAGCTTTTGACTCTTAGATATTCTTTCAACACTTAACCACCCTTTTGAATCAGACATGCACTTTTGACTCTGACATACACTTACAACTGTGACATGCACTTTTGACTTTGACACACTTTTGCCTATTAGACATCCTTATGACTCTTAGACACCCTTTCGACTCTTAGACAACCTTTTGAATCAGACGTACTTTTGACTCTGATAAACACATTCAACTGTGACAGGCATTTTTGTCTCTGACACACGTTTGCCCTTTCGACTCTGACATTCCCTTTGATTCTTCAACAGCCTTTTGACTCTTAGACACTCTTTCGACTCTTAGACACCCTTTTGTATCTGACATACACTTCTGACTCTGACACTCTTTCGACTCTTCAACAGCCTTTTGACTCTTAGGCACTCTTTCGACTCTCCTACCCTTTGACCTACTGGCACATCTAGTACATGACATCTGGAGGGAGAGAGAGCGAAGCGAGCTGCACCAGCACTTGGCTGGTACACGTTTTCCAGCTGAGCCAACCCGAACAATATGCCATACAGTGAGACTGAACCGAATATCACCTGGTTGTGAAACAAACTTCTTAACCACACAGCCAGGTCTATTCTATGCCACTGGGGTGGAATGGTTGGTGTGGGGCAAAAATGTTGAGCTTTGCTAAAAAAATTAGATTCCAACCTCTACACAGATAAAAGGAAACAGATATATATTATTACAGTGCAGTTTTTGTTGTATTGTTTATCTTGGTTGTTCGCTCTATAACCATTCCAGTGAATGGTTATTAACGCTGTACAGTAACAACAACAACATCAGCCACAACTGTGTTTTTATTGAGTGTTTATTTGTCAGAAGGTGGTTTGTTTGGGAAAACTAGAAAGCTATATTTTCAATTTCGCTTTATGGTGGCAATACATACATTGTCGTGTATGCATGCGTGTGTACATGTGTGTATGTGTATGTGTGTGTATGTTAGAGTATGTGTATGTGTCAGTTTATATATATGCATATACATATATATATATATATATATACGTGAAATATATATATATGTATATATATATCTATATATATGTATATATATACATATATATATACATACATACATACATACATACATACATACATACATACATACATACATACATACATACATACATACATACATACATATATATATATATATATATCTATATTCATATAGATATATATATGTATGTATGTATATATGTATGTATACACACACATATATATATACATACATATATATATATATATATATATATATATATATATATATATGTAAATGTATATACATACACACACATATATATATATATGCATACATATATATATATATATATATATATACATGTATATATACTTACATATAGATATATATACATATACACACATATACATACATAAATATAAATACACACACACACACACACGCATATAGATATATATATACATAAATATATACACACATATATATGTGTATGTGTATATATATGTGTGTGTGTATATATATATAAACCTACACACACACACACACACACACATATATATATATATATATATATATATATATGTATATATATGTACGCACACATATATGGGTGTGTGCATTTATGTTCCTGTGTGTTTATATAAATAGACACAAAAGAATACTGATAAACTCACCATCTCTACTTTGCATTCATGTAACAAGAGTTTGTTTATTGAAATAAAATGAGGAAGTCGATGAATTTTAGTTTAAATTGGAAATTCTTTTCCTTTTTTAAAAGAACCTGGTTGAACAGTTTCACCCACCCATCCACCCACCCCACTTTCAACTCTGCTTCTCTTTTCTCTTTCTCTCTCTCTCTCCCTTCAACTCACGTACTTAACAAATACTCTCTCTCTCTCACACACACACACACACACCCCAAACACATATACACACAGGTATATATAGACATATGTATATATACATATACATACATATATATATATATATATATATATACATATACACATACATAGGTATAGATATTGATAATACATACATACATAAGTACATGCATATATATATATATATAAAACATATACATATACACATATATATACATATGTATAGATATTGATATATATAAAACATATATACTCACACATTATATACAAAACACAGAACAGTTGTACTTACTGAGAAGTACACTACTGCATTATTTATTTACTTATCTATATTATCATATTTCTTTGTTTATATATGTATATATACATACATACATACATATATACATACACATATATATATATATATATATATATATATATATACACACACACACACTCATACACATACACATAGATCTATATATATATATCATCATCATCATCATCATCGTTTAACGTCCGCTTTCCATGCTAGCATGGGTTGGACGATTTGACTGAGGACTGGTGCAACCGGATGGCTACACCAGGCTCATACACATATACATACACATATACATACACATATACATACACACATTTGAAGTTACAAGCAATGTTGTGTTGAGATATGTAGAAAATCTATTTTGGCAGCATTATTACAAAGCTTCAGAAGAATGACTTCATTGTTTTAAGGTAAAA
Organism: Octopus bimaculoides; assembly: GCF_046866305.1. Taxonomy (NCBI): domain Eukaryota; kingdom Metazoa; phylum Mollusca; class Cephalopoda; order Octopoda; family Octopodidae; genus Octopus; species Octopus bimaculoides. The sequence continues at coordinate 45,961,427 of NC_142946.1, forward strand.
GCTTAATATAAATTTGAGGAAATAGTGTTGGAAGAACATCATTATAATAATAATGTCTCGTTGGCAAGACATGAAAAACAAAAGTCTCTCTATTAGAACCAACAGGTTGAAGTCGCCAGTCTTTGAAATTTAATTCCGTTGGCCTTTTTTTCTTTGATTAATGGCGGTGGCGCTGTTAATGGTGTAGTAAATGTTTGGGCGTTTTGTTGAATTCCAATGTTTGGTTGCTGTTTGTAATGAAGAGAAGAATATAGTCTCTTAAATCTCTGTCGTCTTTGGCCTGTCTTCTGTCATTGCACAGCGGCCATGCTGGAGCAGTGTGTGGAAGGGTTTAACTTGAACGAACCAATTCCAGTGTTTATTTTGCTTTGAAGCCTCGCACTTATTATATTGATCTCTCTTTTGCTGATCCGCTAAGTTATGGAGACATAAACAAACCACCATCAGTGGTCAAGCAATCGTGGGGGACAAAGACACAATCACACACACACACACACATCACACACACACACATCACACACACATATATGATGGGCTTCTTTCAGTTTCCATCTACCAAATCCACTCACAAAGCTTTGGTTGGCTTAGGGCTATTGTCAAAGACCCTTCCAAAGGTACTGTAGCATGGGACTGAACCCAGGATCACATATGTGTGAAGCAATCTTCTTACCACACAGCCATGCCTGCAATTGTGACACACAGACAGACTAACGTTCTTTGGTAAAATTGTAATTAAATAGAAATAGAAAAAGAATAAAAATTCTTGCTATTCTGTTGTTTAACCTTAGCTCAATCCTGGCAGTAAGTATTTTATTGCAAAATAAATATTTATAAGATGGTAGAAGACTCTAAAAGAATATATTAGAATGTACAAGACTTTAAAAATCTTTATAAGAAGCGTTGAAAGTGTCGTCCTTCATTTTCAATACATAAGTGATTCTTCTTACACCTGTTTTGAAATATATCTCAGAGAAAAAAATTCAATGTGGAGAGACTTTTTGAACACCCTGTAGAAGTAGTATTTGGTTGCTATTTCTAGCAGTTTCAGCAGCTACGGAGCGGTAGTTTTTGTCAGTATCATTACTATATGTATTTTACATACTTTGCATAGTGTGAAATAGATTTAACAGTTTGATCCCTTCATGTCGTCTTATCTCTGTGGAACTAATATTGATTAGAAAAATTGGCTTAATTGATTTATTTCAGCTCTGATATTTTCATTGTTTGCTAATTAAAGCTATTGATATTAGAAGGGAGTCGTTAAAATACACAAATACGTAAGGATATGGTGCAGCTCATTCTTATTTGCATGTTGTTTATTTTATTTCATTTTATTTCATATTTATTTGTGAGATTTCACATAAATAATGGTTTTTAAAATATGTTTTGATAATAATATCTAATATATATATATATATATATATATATATATATATATATATTAAATATATGATGAAGATGATGATGATGATATATTTAATATATATGTATATGTGTGTGTGTGTATGTGTATGCATGTACATGTCTCTGTGTCTGTGTTTGTCCCCGCACCATCGCTTGACAACTGATGCTGGTGTGTTTACATCTCTGTAACTTAGCAGTTCGGCAAAAGAGACCGATAGAATAAGTACTAGGCTTACAAAGAATAAGTCCTGGGGTCGATTTGCTCGACTAAAGGCGGTGCTCCAGCATGGCCGCAGTCAAATGACTGAAACAAGTAAAAGAATAAGAGAATATATGTATGTATATATATATATATATATCTATATATATATATATATATATATATATATATATATATATATATATATATATATGATTATGAAGTGAAGAACAGGTCCGCCTGACTGGCTCCCATGCCAGTGGCACGCAAAAACCACCAACCGAACATGGCTGATACCAGTACGCCCCCCCCCCCCAGACCGGCTCCTGTGCCAGTGACATGTAAAAAGCAGCCACTACACTCTCAGAGTGGTTGGCGTCAGGAAGGGCATCCAGCTGTAGAAACATTGCCAGATCAGATTGGAGCCTGTGCAGCCGCTGGCTCTCCAGACCTCTAGTCAAACCGTCCAACCCATGCCAGCATGGAAAACAGGCGTTAAACGACTATGATGATGATTGCGAAAGGATGAAAGGCAAAGTTGTAGTTGACAGAATTTGAACTCCAAATGTGAAGATGGACAAAATGCGACTGAGCATTTCTTCCCAATGTGTAAAACAATTCTGCTAGCCTACTGCCGTTATAATAATAATAATGGTTTCAAATTTTAGCATATGGCCAGCAATATCAGCGGAGGGGGGGGGGCAAGCTGATTACATCAACCCCAGTCCATAACTGGTACTTATTTTATTGACACCCTGCTCCACCGAAAGGATGGAAAAAGCAAAGTCAACCTTGGTGGAATTTGAACTCAATTGCCAATGCTGCTGAGCATTCTAATGTTTCTACCAGCTTGCCGCCTGAATGATAATAATAATAATAATAATAATAATAATAATAATAATTATAATCATAGATAATATTAGGACTGTTGTGACTCCTAATAATAATAATAATAATAATAATAATAATGGATTCAAATTTTGGCACAAGGCCAGCAATATCAGGGGAGGAAGGTAAGTTGATTACATCAAGCTCAGTGTGTAACTGGTACTTAATTTGTCGACCCTGAAAGGATGAAAGGCAAAGTTGACTCTGGCAGAATTTGAACTCAGAACGTAAAGACAGACAAAACACTGCTAAGCATTTCGCACGGATTCTGCCAGCTCACCACCTTAATAATAATAAGAAGAAGAAGAAGAAGAAGCACACAAAGTGGAGGAGGAGGAGACGAAGAAGAAGAAGAAGAAAAAGAAGAAGAAGAAAAAGAAGAAGAAGAAAGATGTAGAATAACATGAAGTGGAGGAGGAGGAGATGAAGAAGAAGAAGAAGAAAGATGTAGAAGAACACGAAGTGGAGGAGGAGGAGACGAAGAAGAAGAAGAAAGAAAGAGCTTGTTGTATAGTGTGGTCAGGTACGCTACCACTTGTTGGAAAAGGTTAAATGATGAGATAGAAACCATAAGTCAAGTAAAGAAAGACAGCAATGGAAGCTGGAAATACATGCACAGTACACAGAATAAAGCACAAAATGATAGAACAGTGAATGGTCATAGAGCCATGAAGAGGAATAGGTGCTGCATAGGTATGGTGTTTTTGAAGGAAGCAGCGTGTCCTGACAGCTAACGACCGATGCGAGTAATTTATTACATACAATAAATTCTGAGCAACATTATTATTTGACAACATCATAGGTTAACCGGAAGAGAAAAAAAAAAAAAAAGAAAAGGCAAAAAAAAAAATTAATTAATATAGAATACAAAATGATTCACTTAGTGACCTAATAAGGAACTGTGTGCTGTCTTGTTCGGTTTAATGAGTGGTCTAATGATATACTTGAGAGAAACCTGTTTTAATTAGAATTAAGTTATTTTTATTTAATCAATATGTTTGAATGATTGCTTCTCTTGCTTGTATATAAAGTATGTTGGTTATTCGGTATTCTGTCTGTGTCTTAGAATATAATGAGATTATATCAGTGGAAATACCAAAGTTCTTCACCGTTCTGGGAACCTGTCAAAGAGTAAAAACTAATATTAAGTCTTTTCAAAACATGAAACAACTAAAATTCCAAGGAAGCCTTCCGTTTCTTCTTACAGTCTGTTTATTACAAATAGTAGGAGTGGTGGCAATGGTGGTGCTGGTGGTGGCAGTGGCGGTGACGGTAATGGTGGTGACAGCAGTGGTAACAACAGCAGTGGTAACAACAGCAGTGGTGGTGGCGGTGGTAATAATGGTAGTTGTTGTTTAGCATCAGGTCAATTCTCATTGATCTCCATGATCAAAGATGCTCTGATAGTGACTAAATATTTTTTTTTCTTTTTTTGTCTCAGACATTGTTTACCTAGGACTATATTAAGACAAGAGGGTGCAGTTTGAGTCTTTGTTTTTCTTTTCTTTTTTCTTTTATTTGGTTGTTGTAGGTCAGCTTTGGTTAAAAGACATGGCGTCTGCGACCATCCTGTCTTTTAAATATCAGACATAGCATATCTGAGATTACATTATAGAATTGTCCTTCTCACTTTAAGAAACTCTCATACGATTTTAGAGAGTTTTTTTGTTTAACCCTAGGTCAACCCTGATTGAGCAGACTTATGATCAAAGACATTCCAACCATGACTACCCTATCTTCTATATCCCAGACATAGCAAATCTAGAATTACATTGTCTGATATGTCCTTCATGTCTTAAGAGACTAGAGCAGTCGGGAACAACCTGCAGTCTGCGGGACTTCCTGAAGGGCATCCCTAAACAAAGAAGGTGGGCTTGTCTGATAATGAGCCATATCTCATTCAGTCCATTTCTTAAAAAACGTTGCCCATGCCTAGACTAGAGGGTGATTTGTGTCAGATTTTTGATGTTACTGTTTAACCCTAGGTCACTTATCAGCCAGGATCTTTGTGATCAGGCGTTCCACCTGTGATGATCCTGTCTTTTGTTTTCCAAACTGTGATTCTAAGACTACCTTATCTAATAGGTCCTCACCTTATGGTGATGGCACATGGTTCAGTGGTTAAAGCATTGGGCTCACAATCATGAGGTAGTGAGTTCGATTCCTGGACCGGGCTGCGCATTGTTTTCTTGAACAAAACACTTTATTTCACGTTGCTCCAGTTCACTCATCTGTAAAAACGAGTTGCAATGTCACTGGTGCCAAGCTGTATTGGCTCCTTTGCTGGTGCCAAGCTGTATCAGCCCCTTGGACAACATCGATGGCATGGAGAGGAGAGGCTGGCATGCATGGCCAACTACTGGTCATCCATAGACAACCTTGCCTGGACTTGTGCCTCGGAAAGGAACTTTCTAGGTGCAATCCCATGGTCATTCATCATAGCCTTTACCATTACCTCATCTTAAAAGAACGTAATTTGAAGGATATTCTAGTAATTGTTTAGCCCTAGGCTACTTATCATCTAGGATTTCTATGATCAGGCATTCCACTTGTGATGATCCTGTCTTCTGTTTCCCAAACTGTAAATCTTATCTAACATGTCCCCGTCTTAAAAGAATGTAATTTGAGGGAGATTTTAGTTGTTATTTAACCCTTGGTCACCTTACAGTCCAATCGCAAGGTGTTCCAGTCATGGCTTTACCATCTTTTATTGAGCCATGCTGTATTTAGTATAGTAAAGATGACGTGAAGGAAGATTTAGTTGTTGTTTCTAGCAGATTATAAACAAAAGATGTAAAAAAATTCTTTGACTGGCTCATTAGCTTTACAAATATTTTTTATCTCTCGTTTCTGAACTGTAGGTTCTCAACTCATTTTAATTAGCAGCTGAAAAGCCTTCTTTCCTTCCTTCCTTGCTTCCTTTTCCATTCACATTTTCTTCACTTTTTTTTTCTTCCATTCTTTCCTTCTCTCTTCCTTTCTTATGAAAACAAAAGCGAATGACCTATAATAAGAATTTTTTTTCCAAAATTACTACAAACGTTATTCTTACTGTTACAAGATTTTCACCGCACAAAAATTACCTTCCTAAGAAGAAACAAAAGCTTCGCTTGTTATCTCCACACATGGCCTAGTCAGGATTCTTCTTTCATTTTCTGATAAACAGAGAAGAGAAAGACAGGACTAAGCAGTCTAATAACCTAACAACGGAGATTGTCAAAACTCAGATGGTCAGGAAATTGTGACTTTGTGACTTCTTTTTTTATCATTTTTTTCCCCCCAAGTTTTTCTTTTCTGCATCTTAAAATCAATCAATTTTCTTTGTTTCATTTTGCGTAAAAGAATGGTAATTCCAGCCAAAGGGGTTTTATTCTGGTGTATTTTCTTACATTAGATGTATTGTTTATTATCTTTCACACCTGACCGCATATC